>NW_013952870.1:266549-268759 GCF_001266775.1 Austrofundulus limnaeus
CCACCATTATTTGCAAAAAAATTCTTTAAAAGTCAGACAAAATGATTTTCTCAAAAAAAATTTCACATTTTGTCTCATAGTTGAGGTCTACCTATGATGTCAATTACAGGCCTCTCTCATCTTTTTAAGTGGGAGAACTTGCACAATTGGTGACTGACTAAATACTTATTTTCCCCACTGTAAGGGACTGTCCCAATAGCCTATATGCCACGGACATCTGGCCCAGCACTTGATGCCACTCCCAACACTTCCGGTTCACGGTCAACACAGTGTTAGCGAAAGATTTTTTTCACCCAAAAACGACTCTTAATGATCTCCACAGTACAGAATTAGCATATTACATGTACCAACATTAACACAGTAGATGTACAGGTCCAGCCAAGTGGGAAAAAAATCACTCCAAAGTGGATTAAAGCCATAAAAACAAAGGAAAGACGTTCGTGTTTATGGTTCCAGAATTTAGCCTTTTTTGCTATTCTGTGGCTGCTTGTTCCGTGAATTTTTCACGTAGAGCTGTGACACTTACATTGTTGGAAAGAGCAGAGTCTAGGCTTTAAATTGATGGGCTACTTGTATGGTTTGGATCGTTTTCCCCGACGTTAGTGAACTGAAAACGTAATGATTATCAGGCGGAGTTTCTGCTGCTCTCTGTGCTCGGGGGGGCTCGAGCCGAGCTCGTCACTTGGCTTTAGTCTACGCTGTAATATACTCTCTAACAAGTTTTTACTTTTGCATAAAACTCATGACAAAGTCGCATAAAAACATTTCATATAACACAAACGTGTGCGCACATACACCTACCTTTGTACCGGCTGCTGTGTTAGCTTCCTCCTAGCTGTCCTCTGGAGGTGGTCTTTTCTCTCTCCGTCTTGGCAGTAAAAGGGGAGAAATGTACATTTCTCTTTTGTAACCTCCATCTTCTCATTTCTGATTCTGGCTCTTGAATATCCTCAGGTTAGAAATGCCGATTACAAATGCAAGCGTGAGCTTTTAAAGATAAGTTTTCCTGTATTGCTATAGATCCATTGCTGTCACTTCCTCATCAAAAGGAAAATGGAGAAAAACTAACTACTCGATCGTATCTGCTTCTTAGTGGACACAACGGCACACAACAGAACTCACGTTTTATACCAGTAGATCACAGATGCTTTAACTTTTGTGACTTTTTCATGGACTAGTACTAGCAGCTAACGCTAAAAACATAGGCAGTAAGCAGGGAGTGGAAGAGAGGAGCGTGGCAAGAATTTTACCGGAAATACGTCATTAATTACCGTGGCATATAGGCTATTATTACATATTTAAAAAGCATCTTAAACAGTCTCTTAAAAGTTCCCAGTCATGTACTCACTGAATAATTTTATTGTTGTAATGCCATTTGTCTGAACATGCGTCTATGTTTTGCTTGGTATTGTATATTGTGATCTTGTGTTGTGTTGTTTTCCTGAATACCTTGTGTTGTTTTGTCTTCCTGCCTCAAGACTACAGATGTAAATTAGCAACCATGCTATTATCTGGCTCATTTAGCCTATACGGAAGTATAAGATTGCTCATTAATGTGCACTGTCCTGATTAAAAAATACTTAAAATAAAATAAATAAATCTTTGGCCTAAATTAAGCTTGTCACTGGTGCCAACTGCAGAGTCCCATAACCATCAGACAGCATCTATGAGAAAAGGGTTTCAAACACAGAAAACATCTTCAAATACCTTGTCTCAGGGGAGGAGTGGGGAAACTTCTCAGCCTGGGAGTTAAATGGCCAAGACTGGTACAATTTTTGTACATATAAAAAATTAGACAAAGATGTAGCACTGGCATGTAATGTTTTTGTATTTTGTATTCACAGATCTAAACCTGCCTCTTCACATTCATCAACAACAAAGTAGATGTTTCTACTGCGGTGCAATAATGTGTACTCAATCACACCATACAGTTGTGGTCAAAAGTTTACATACACTTGTAAAAAAACATAATGTTATGGCTGTCTTGAGTTTTCAATAAGTTCTACAACTCTTAGTTTTCTGTGATAGAGTGATCGGAACACATACATGTTTGTCACAAAAAACAGTCATAAAATTTGGTTCTTTCATATATTTATTATGGGTCTGCTGAAAATGTCACCAAATCTGCTGGGTTAAAAATATACTGTACATACAGCAACATTAGTATGTGGTTACATGTCCCTTGACCATTTTCACGGCAACTAGGCGCT
>NW_013952870.1:269831-272221 GCF_001266775.1 Austrofundulus limnaeus
CCTGTAGCTGCTTTGAAATGGCTCCAAGTGACTTCCCTGACTTGTTCAAGTCAATGATTCGCTTTTTCAGATCACTCTAATCACTGGGTCAAATGAGCCCTATTTAAATGGGCTCATGAGAAGCCAACAGCTGTAGTCAATCAGAATCACTTACAAGAAGTGAAGAGGCCATGACATGAAGCTAATTTGATTGACACAACTCGCTACATCACCAAAATTGACAAATTTTGTTGCTGTATGTATATTTTTAACCCAGCAGATTTGGTGACATTTTCAGCAGACCCATAATAAATTTATGAAAGAACCAAATTTTATGACTGTTTTTTGTGACAAACATGTATGTGTTCCGATCACTCTATCACAGAAAAATAAGAGTWGWAGAACTTATTGAAAACTCAAGACAGCCATAACATTATGTTTTTTTACAAGTGTATGTAAACTTTTGACCACAACTGTATATGATGTTCACCTGCATTATACTATGTACTGTAGCAGCTCTTTAAACTCACCAGGAGTACAGTTTGACAATCAACTAGTTTCACAGAACACAGTTCAGTTTTGTAGTACACAGGTGGTGCACTACAGGTGTGTTGGTTTGTTCTCTCTAATGTTAAGCAATGAGCATCAGAAGCATTGTAATGTGTGTGAGGGGGCATTAGTGGGGGTCTGGGGGTCCTCCCCCAGAAAATGTTGAAATTAGTAGATGCAGTTTCCTGCATTCTGGTGTATTTTACCAGGTTCCCAAACATACCTTACATACATAAAAAACACTTGATTAAATAACTAAATTAGAGACAGATTTTAGTTGAATCATCCTGTTTTTAAACTCACTGCTGTGGCTCAGATAATGAAATTAAGGTGACAATTTATCCTAAACAATGACTTTAGAGGAGAATTTTACTTTTATATTGTTCTTGTTTTAGTTTTATTTGTAACATGTCATTGTGCCAAGCATGTTTAAAATATTAACTACACAATGAACAGATTGGGGGCCTTTATTTTTCTGATTAAATGACGGGTATACTCATAACAAACTGACATGACATCATGCAGCCTTTTACCATAATGACACTGTGTCAAACAGTGGTCATTTAAAATATAACTTTCATCAGTTTTATCATCCTGTAAATATTAAGAAAAACTGATACATGGATGTTTGGAACTGATTAGAAATCTAATAATGGATGAATTGACAGATTTATTTATTGACCTTTATTTAACCAGGCAAATCCTAATTATGAAAACAATTTCTACCACTTTCTAAAAATAAAACTTAAATAAAGTCCCCATGAGAATAGAAGAACAAACACGTGTGAATGCTGCACCGCTCCACTCTGTGTGTCACAGAGAAAAAGGAAGGGAGGGGGGAGTGGGCTGTCTTTTCTCATTGCTGCTGCAACTCTGTGGGAGCGTCAGAACTAACAGAAGTTCATCATCAGTTTTGATCAGAGATTTTTCTTGTCCTGTCCCCTGTTCTAACTGCACCCATGGGACTGGCCCATTAATGATGCGGCCCAGCGGGAATCGTCCAGATTCTCCTGATTTCCCACTCCGCCCTTGCCTTGTCTCCTTCATTGGCACAGAATTACCTGTTTGGAGTTTGCAGGAGAGCACCAAACATGGGACACTGAAAGGTGGAAGGAAATTTTAGTCTCTGATGAGAAAAAAAATTGACCTTGATGGTCCTGGTATGGCTTCCAGTGTTACTGACATAACAAGGAGAGATGGCACGRCACAATGGAGGGGCCAACATGATCTGGGGTCTTTTTACTTCAATGAACAACAGTGCTTCCGGTTGTGCCAGAGGCATCAAACGGCAGCTGGCTATGTGGAGATGTTGTAGGGGGTATCCCTCATGACTCAAGACCACCGTCTGCGTGGTAATGATTGGGTTTTTCAACAGGACAATACTACAGTTCATAATGCCCGTCTGACAAAGGACTTCTTCCAGAGAATATCACTCTTTTGGACCATCCTGTGTGTTCCCCTGATCTAAATCCAATTGAGAACATTTGGAGTTTGATGGCAAAGGAAGTTTACAAAAATGGACACCAGTTCCAGACAGTGGATGCCCTCTGTGCCCTATGTGGTTACCTAATGGAATGGTCTTTACATATTCTTTTCTATTTCAGGCTCATAAGTCAACCATCTGGCAGGTGAGACATTTRCCCCAAAACAGAGACATCTTTATGACTGCAGGGGGAGCAGGAAACCTGCATCTATGGAAGTAGTAAGTAACCATCTTCAACATCACTTCACACATTGGCTGTGTCCAAAACGACAGGCCGGGTCCTCCGGAGGACCCAGACTACCTGGTCTCGGCGGGCCGGGTCCTTGGTAGACCGGGAAGACCGGAAAAAAAGAGGATGTGGATTTGGACGGTCTAGCCT
>NW_013952870.1:276247-278515 GCF_001266775.1 Austrofundulus limnaeus
GCTTTTTAAATAAACTTTTAAAAACTTTACCTGTGTTGGACGTTTCAGTGAGACTCATTCCACCATTTATTTCATTTCTGGACATTTATGGTTTGATTTCTTTGTATGTATGGATCACTTGGGTTGTTACCAACATCTGGTGAAAATTTCATATCATTAGCACCTCTAGTAATATATTTACTGAGAAAAATGTTGACGTGTTCAATACTTATTTTACCTGCTGTGTGCACATAAATAAAACATAAGGGGGCTCATGTACAAAGACTTTCGTGGATTTCTTTCTGAAACGTGGCATACGTCCTAATCCAGAAAACAGCGTATGCACAAAAAATTCCAGATGTATCAAACCGTGCGTACACCTGAATCCACGCACATTTCTTTAGTACATCACAATTAACATGGAACTGCGCGCACGTGAGACACCTCCCCTGACAAGCCTTCATTTACATGTTAAACAGATGCAAATTGCTTCCTGCATGTACTGTATGAAGGACATGCTTGAGTGATCCCTGCACAATCAGAAATGATTCCTAGATTCAGGAAAATAATGAATTTAATATAATGTGAGTGAGAAAAAAATTCTTGATAAGATTAGGAGTAAATATTTGTCACGCAAAGAACGAATGATTGTGTGTGTGTGTGTGCGTGCGTGCGCGCATTGGGGAAGCTGCTGTGGTGTGCAACTGGTGCATCCATCCATTCTGAGCCTGGAAATATTAACTTTGCGCAGGAGTTTATTACCATAATTACTGTAAACACAGAGGAACTGAGATCTTTGTTTAATAGTTGCTATGAAGAAACGAGTCTCTGCGCCTCAGTGGAGAGTTTCAATTCAATTCAGTTTATTTGTTTAGCGCCAAGTCACAACATACATTGTCTCAGAGCACTGTACATGAAAAAAGAACAATCTAAAGAAGAAGCCAGCAGGCTGCGCTAAATCACTTCATCACAGTCTCCCATCATGAGCAAACGGTGGAGAGGAAAAACTCCCTATTAACAGGAACAAACATCCAGTAGAACCAGGCTCAGGACAGGCGGCCTTCTGCCTCAACCGGCTGGGTTGGGGGACAGGAAAGAGACACAGGTAAACACAGAAGAACTGGTCCAGGTGCACCTTCTTCTGGAAAGACAAAAAGAAAAAACATGTTATTGAAATAAATAATTACGTAATTCATGACGTAACATGATGTTGGAGAGAATCATGGATGAGACCGTTCAACTGGGCGTGATTCGGCTTTGGGTGGACTGGACTGACAGTCCCAATCGGTCTGCCAGTTCCTTCTGGAAAGCCCCTGTGGAACCCCAGTTCACTCGCTGCATGTGCGCTGTTGTCGCACGGCTCATTGCTCCTCGGAGCGCAACAGTGCCAAACTGAAAAAGGATTTTTCCTTAAAATGGCTGATGAGCCAGTCATCATCATGGATCAGAAAATTATGTTTGTTTATAAATGCTCTGCTATTACACTATTTATTATATCCTCCAGTAAGTCTGAATCTGTTCCTGGTAAATGTATTTTTGGCACAACTTTGCGCGTCCTTTATCTGTGTCCATGTGGATGTAATAATTGTCTATCATGTGTGTCTGGTGTAAACAATAATCATTTTCACTTCATGAACAGTTTCTCAGAATCACCTCTAAGTGTCACCAATGGAACCAAAACCACAGAAAAGTGCGTACGCCAGCCCTGGAGTTGGCGTGGGGCTGCGCACATTTCCACGTTCAGTTCAGTTTTGATACATCCGGAGATTTGCGTGGAAAATGACATACGCAAGGCTTTTGTGCGTACGTTGATACATGAGGCCCCAGTGCATTTTTACACAAAGAGTCTACAATAACTTTAGGCTATTAGGCCTTGCACTCCTTGAAGAAAGGCATGTGTTAAGTTTTGTATTATATCTATTAACATCCTTTATCTTTTTATTAGGGCTGGGACACAATGGAAAACATTAATGGAATTAATTACAGGCATTGTAGTTACAAACATTGTACAATGTACATTTACATTGTACTAACCTCTCCATTCACTGTATCTACAGTAGTCTGAACCTCTCAACCTCACACCTTTTTTCAAGTCTTACGGATTTTTTTAAACCTCATTTCCTAATCTATCTGACATGTCAGAGCCTGTAGGATGATTTAAAAAACAATAAATAACATCACATAGCCATCTTCCAACCTGTTCTCCCGTTAGAAATAAGTTTTGAACTTATTCCGCTGTCCTTTCCTTCCTTCTTCACAGCAGGCGCTTTCATGTCTGCAGCTGACAGC
>NW_013952870.1:278665-282004 GCF_001266775.1 Austrofundulus limnaeus
CCCCCCGCGGTTTCAAATTGTACAGATTTTTAGCAAAATTTACGGTTTTTTGAGGCTTTTTATACAGGTAATTGTCCGAAGAGGTTGACATGTATGAGTTCCTGACAACATAGCTCCTAGGATCATTGGGATACTCAAATCTCTCCAACAAAATAAGGTGGCAGCCCAGGGAGAGATAAATATAGTATCTTATTCTTCAATTAAATTAAATTTAATTCAAGGTTATTTATATAGCACCAAGTCACAACATATGTCATCTCAGGGCACTGTACACACACAAAAAATAATCTAAAGAAGCCAGCAGATTGCGTTGAATCACTTCATCACAGTCTCCCATCCTGAGCAAGCACATTGGTGACAATGGAGAGGAAAAAAATGTAGGCTCTGGATGTTGTGGGGTTGCGTTGGTTGACACAACTCTACAATATTGCATGGACTTTGGGGGTAGTTCCCCCGATGTCCATGGGCTCAGGCTTGTTTCTGATGAGAGTTGGACTCGGCCAAGGTTGCTCTTTGTCATGATTCTGTTCATAACTTTTATGGACAGAATTTCAGGGTGCAACCGATATGTTGAGGGGATCCTTTTTGTTGACCTTAGGATCACATCTCTGCTTTTTGTGGATGATGTGGTCCTTATTGGCTTCATCAGATCCTGATCTCCAGCTCTCAATGGAGCAGTTCGCATCCGAGTGTGAAGCGGCCGGGATGAGGATCAGTGCCTCCAAATCCAAGACCATGATCTTGAGCCGGAAAAGGGTAGGGTGTCTCCGCTGGGTGGGGGAGGAGGTCCTGCCCCAAGTGGACGAGTTTAAGTATCTCGGGGTCTTGTTCACGAAAGAGGGAAGAATGGAGCTGGAGATCGACAGGCAGATTGGTGCTGCATCTGCAGTAATGCGGGGACTGTATCAATCTGTCATGGTGAAGCGACAGCTGAGCCAAATTGCAAAGCTCTTGATTGGTTGGTCTACATTCCTACCTTTATTTGTGGTCACAAGCTTTGGATAGTGACCGAAAGAATAATATCACAGATACAAGCAGTCGAAATGAGTTCCCTCCAAATCCTGGGGGAACGTTGTACACGATTGTATGTTGCTTCCTGAGAGGGCCAAATACTCGTCCAGCCCGTGTACTGTAAGTCGGGCCGGTGTCACCGGCCAGCGCTTCACAAACAGTTACCGTACTGAGGTTAGAAGTTTTTTCCAGGTCACGTACAGCGATGGTGTACATCCCTAGGTGGCGTCAGAGACCACTTTTCCGACTCAAGGCAAATTTCATGGCTCTGTCGAGTTTCTGATACTCTGAGTCTCTGATGGGGGTCTCCATGTACATACGGCCGGAGTAAATGTTCATGGCTGTGAACTCGGACCCCCCAAACTTTTTTCAACTTTGACATTCCGGACCCCCAAAAGTCCCCAAAAGACCACCCCCGAGCTCTGGAGCACCCCCTAGTGGTCAAAAATGGTACTACATGAGTTTTTTTCAAAATTGTCATCTCTGGACCTTTCCGTGACCTTTGCAGTTTTTTGTTCACCACGTCACGTAGGAAGGTCGCACAGGCCTAGGTGAAGTATCGTTGTGCTCGTGGTGACCCCCCCGGACAACATATGTCAAGGTCAAAGGTCAAGGTCATTGGGAAATTTTCTGACCTCTCCGATCCTCACCAAATTTTACACACTTGTTCAGGTCGACGTCCTGACCGTCTTACCCAATTTTGGGGTCTCTAGGTCAAAAGGGGGACAAACGGGCACAAAAGACCCCCTTGTGACCTTTGCATGACCTTTGCTGCCATTTCGCGTAGGAAGGTCGTACGGATGTGGCAGAGGTATCATTGCGCTCGGGGTGACCCCTCGGACGACATATGTCAAGGTCAACGATCAAGGTCATCGGAAAAATTTTGACCTCTCCGAACCACACGAAACATTACACACTTGTTCAAGCCTGTGTTGTGACCGTCTCACCCCATTTTGGGGGTCTATAAGTGGTCGGGGTCCGAGAGACACTAAATTGCCCATATGGTAAACAAGGTCTCCTGAAGGTCATGGGGATACTCTCCAGGCACTCATCGGGTAAGGGAATGGTTCACGAGGGCAAAATGGAGGTCTTCGTGTTTAGCCAGTCTTTACGATCGCAACGAGCCCAACCGCAACTTTCTAGGCCACTCCTAAGGTCCGCAAGACCCCCGGAGGCCTCGCTCAGGCTCCATTTGCGGCCTTCTGTATTGGGAAAAGGCACCATGCGTCCACGGGATTGCATGTGGCCCCTGAACTGGGTGCGGAAAGGTTGATTTCCAGCAAACTGTCTTTGGCTTCCAAGGACAGCTTTGGAGCATGAAAATTAGCCCCCCTCTTTCTTGATATTTTCACTCTGGGACCCCCAGAAGCCCAGAACATGCACCCTGGAGTTGGCAGGAACAATGGGCATAAAACAGCAGAAAATGTTCACCGGCTGAACTTTGAATGGGTTTCCTGAGGGAACAGAGGCCCCTCGTGTTTCGGAGTGCGTTTGGGTTCAGTGATTCACGTAGAAACATTTGATATTGGACAAGCTTGGTGCCGTTGGAAAGGTCTTTTTAAGACGAAGAAAAAGAACTCAAGTATGCCTAGATAGCACCTTCCTAGGCGCCACAATTAACCCATGAAATTGGAGCCGTAGGCCCCATTGACTTGCATTGCGGAGTGCATTTGGGCTCAGTGATTCGTGCAGAAACTTTGGATCTGGGAAAGCTTGGTGCCATTGGAAAGGTCTTTTTAAGACGAAGAAAATGAGCCCAAGCTTGCACCTTCCTAGGCGCCACAATTAACCCGCGAATTTGGAGCTGTAGGCCCCATAGACTTATATTGAGTTTAGGTCTGTGTTCAATTGGCCACCACGGGTTACAGGAATGGTCCACAGCCACCAAATTATAGAGACGGATAAAAACGATTGTGCTGAATAAACTTTGAAAAACTGGTGGCCCTAGCTCAAAGTTAAGATACCTAACTTTGACAGCCCATATCTCCCTGTAGGAAGCACGAAATTGTAGGGGAGGTAGATGGGGATAGGCTGCAGCTACCCTGAAATTTTGGCTGCCCTAGGTGCACGTTAAGACCCCCGAACGGTCCCCCAAAGGTCGGGCGCGGGTATTTTATGTCAAAAAAGGGTGCGGCAGAAAAAAATTCAAAACTCGAGAACCCAAGGTCCTAAAGACCCAAAAAGTGTCCAAATTAACAAAATATGCTCAGAAAATGGACTTTTTTGAGGCCGAAACTGTTTAAGTTCATAACTCGGGGCCGAAAGGGGCTAGGGACCCCAGATTCGAGGGTTCAACATGTGTTTGTGTGTGTGTGTGTGTGTGTGGTG
>NW_013952870.1:282230-288817 GCF_001266775.1 Austrofundulus limnaeus
TTTTAGACAGGTGCTGTGTTTTAGACAGGTGCTTAGCAAGTTAGCCTTTAGCTAGAAACCTGTAACTCACTAGTAAAAAAGTTCTCAGAGTGTTTCAGCCCTGTAGTAACTTCCTAGCCAAAGTTTTTACTTGAAAAGTGTTGCATGTCAGCCACGAACACTAAGTGTAATGACAGTTTGCAGTACTAATACCCCCCTCTTAGCAAGTTAGCCTTTAGCTAGAAAGCTGTAACTCAGAGGGTACTGTCAGACCAATAGACTTTAAGTTCTAAGGTCAAGACCAGTCCACCAGGTTTGGACTTAGAGACACACATCATCCAGAGTGAGTTCTCACACATTTGTATCATATATGATGCAACTATGCGAGAACTCACACAACAGTGGCATAGGGGACTATCACCCACTTCTGGCAACACTCCATGCCCAGACAAGGTACCCCTATCCTGGGTAACACCCTCGCCATGTCTCCCTGTCCCCTGGTTCTTGTTTTCAGACCCTCCATGGACCCCACCAACACCTTCCAACATGGCCAGACAAGGTGCCCCTTCCCTGGGTAACATCCTCCCAATGTCCCCCTGTCCTCTGGTTCTTATTTTCAGACCCTCCATGGACCCCACCAACACCTTCCAACATGCCCAGACAAGGTGCCCCTATCCTGGGTAACATCCTCGCCATGTCCCCCTGTCCCCTGGTTCTTATTTTCAGACCCTCCATGGACCCCATCAACACCTTCCAACATGTCCAGACAAGGTGCTTCTTCCCTGGGTAACATCCTCTCTATGTCCCCCCTGTCCCCTGGTTCTTATTTTCAGACCCTCCATGGACCCCACCAACACCTTCCAACATGCCCAGACAAGGTGCTCCTTCCCTGTGTAACATCCTCATCATGTCCCCCCGTCCCCCTGGTTCTATTTTTTCTTCAGTTATTGCACTAAAACCAAACATCCATGACTACCACCCACCCCTGACATCACTGCTACAACAGTGGGTCCTGGGCTGGGGCAGGGGTAGTGGCTTGGGTAGATCTGGTGGTCTCCATGGGCTTGGACTTGACTCCTCAGACACAACTGTAACATCCCTATGGCATTTCTCAGAGACCCTCACCCTTGAACTTTGGGAACACCATAACTCCCCAAAGACCACACCTCAGGCTCTAGAGCGTCCCGTATGGGTCAAAAATGGTACTACAATATTTTTTCCCAAAATGCTCATTTATGGTCCCAGTTTGGGTGTCTGGGTCCTCTCGTGGATCAGAAGACCCCCATTACCTTTTCATGACCTTTGCAGTTTTTGGTCACCACGTCCTCTAGGTAGGTTACACAGGCTACCAGCTCATGTATGTAGTATTCATAAAGCCTATATGGCTAAGGGATATCATGTACGCTTGCGTACACAGTATATGTACATGAGCTGGAAGCAAGCGTACATGGTGTATATTTCCTACCAGCTTGTGTACGTAGTATTCCTGACATATGGCTAAGAGATACCATGCACACGAGCTAGTAGCTAGCGTACATGGAGTACTGTTACTGCCAGCTGGTGCCCGTGGTTGTCCCTCCATGACCACCACACAGCCCTGCTAGCACATACCCAGAGAAGGAGCACCTACCCTGGGTAACACACTTGCTATGTCCCCCTATCCCCCTGTCTCCCTGGTTCTTAGTTTGGGACCCTCCATAGACCCCACCAACCCCTGCCTCTCCAAAGACCACCCCGGAGCTCTGGAACTATGGGTCAAATATGGTACTACATGAAATTTTTGCAAGTGTCACTTCTGGTCCCCATGCAGATGGGTGGTTCCTCTCTTGAGTCCAAAGACCCCCGTGACCTTTGCCGCCATTTCGCGTAGGAAAGTTGCACAGACATGGTTGAGGTATCGTTGCGTGTTTAGGGTAACGCCCCTCAAAACATATGGCCAAAGGTCAAACTCATTGGGAAAAAATCAGACAGGAAACCTGATTTTGTCCCTGAGGGAAAACAAAGGGCAAAAACCTGATGGTGTACACTTAGTGCCAGGTCATGGCATGAGGGACAACATAAGGGACAACATGGGCACTGTTATGGCAATATTTATTTAACAAAGACAGAAATACATGGTCCAAGAATGAAGGTACTCCGTGGGATGATCAGCTGAGTTTTATTGCAACAACAGGAAACACAGCGAACAACCTGGCCTGTCTTTGTGCCTCTGCTTCTCTCTGTCACTGTCTCTCCACATTACTCACTGTGTCTCGAGAGGCCTCATATATAGAGTATATTAACAAACACCATTATGTCATCTTAGCAAGATTTGATACAAGGTCAATGGAAAACACAAAAATAAACACAAGTGAAATCTAAGAATAACTGTTGTTAGCAAATCTTGTTCTGACTTTAATCATTCTATCTGCAGATGAACAGCATGTCATGAAAACCTAGGTCATTAAAGGATGTCATGAATTACTTGCTTAAACACAAAAGTATTAGTTCCGTTACAGGCACAAAGAGGCATTCAGCGTACACGGTCCATATGCTTTAAGGACAACATGGGCATAAAAGGGCAGTAAGCGTACATGTGTGTGCATCTAGACCACCTTATGTACATCGGAAGTGTCCCTCTTGTGGCCATTGGTCGATTTATGGATTTTGGTGATATTTTGGGAATTTTTTCAAGCTCGTGGGAATGCGTCAGAAGCACGGTTTTCAGTCCAACGAGGAGCTGGGGCAGAGATCTGCGCAGTGGTATGCCTGTTGAACCTCTACATGCTATGGTTGGTGTTATGAGGGAATTTTTTCCCCATTTAAAAGTATAGGCCCATGACCCTATAATGGACATCAACTGCGTACCGCTAAATCCGGCGATGCCCTAACTGTCCAGAGGAACCAGCTGAGGTGGTTCAGGCTTCTGGTTAGGATGCCTCTTGGACGCCTCCCTGGTGAGGTGTTCTTGGCACGTCCCACTGGGAGGAGGCCCAGGGGAAGACCCAGGACACGCTGGAGAGACTGTTTCTTAGCTGCCCTGGGAACACCTTGGGATTTCCCCAGAGGAGCTGGCCCAAGAGGCTGGGGAGAGAGAAGTCTGGGTTTGTCTGCTTAGGCTGTTGCCCCCGCAACTCGACCCTGGATAAGCGGAAGAAGATGGATGGAAGATTTTGAATGTGTGATCCATGCTTTTGTTACATCTCAGTTGAATTACTGTAACTGTATGTTGGTGACATGTCTTCATTCAATTCAATTCAATTCAATTCAAAAATACTTTATTGATCCCAGAGGGAAATTAGATTCATACATGTCCTGCTGTCCTCATATGTGTCCTTCTGTCCTCATACATGTCCTGCTGTCAAACTGGTCCAACTGCCTTCCTCTTCTTCATCCTCTCTAAACTTTGACATTTCCTGGTCCACAGTTTCTAGGACAACTACTCCCATTTCTTTTTGTCTAACCTCTTCCTCTGGATGACTTCATTATTCTACCACCAAGTCTCATGATCATCTTTCCTCTGTCCAGATGGCACCAAGTACCTTCCTGCCCATCTCTCTAAAATCCTTTGCAGTAGTATCTCAGTCATCTGGGAGCTCTTCCACCAAGAGCCTTTAATTAACCTTTATTCAAACTATTTTTCACATAAAAATAGCCTGCTACAAATGCACCAAGTCTATTAAAAGTGATACTGTGGGACTTCCAGATCCAGATGGACAAACAAGTGATTGCTAATCAACCAGACATTGTGGTGATCAAGAAGGCAGTGATGCTAAGTGACCATAAAATCAGGAGGAATGAGAATGAAAAGATGGAGAAACCAAGAGCAGAGGAGGAAACAGAGAAGGTGTGGAGAGTAAAAGCATACTCCCACACACCACTACCCTGCATGGAAACGCAGTAAAGAAAATAGAGGATGGATGTTTTGTGTTATGTTGCAGGATGACCACTGCAATCAAAATCCTTGCTCCGCCTAATCCAGCTGTTAAAAGACAAAGAGTCTATGTTTTACCAGCTCTGCCTCTCACTTGTCTGGGATCAGTCTCAAATGTCACGTCAGTGAGTCATCAAACAAGGCTCACAGGTTAAAAGGAAATCCAGGCACACTCAGCTAAAGAAACACCAGCAGTAACTCGAGTGTTGACAGAACAGGGTGTTTCACAGACAACCAGGAGCTGTCCCAATAACAGCAGCTGAGATCAGCTAAAAAGATCACCTGCTCAAGGACAAACTCATTGATTCATCGGCTGAAGGAGCTAAATCCATGGGGAAAAACTGCTGTTAAATTTAATGTTAACTAAGAAAAACAAATGTCAGTGGTGGGCACAGTTCCCCTAAAGCACTAATAGGGGAACTAATTTCCTGATTAGTACTTTAGGGCTTTTGCTAATTTCTTAATTCATTAGTGGATTAGCACTTGCTAAATTTATGGGCTAAATTTATAAGCACTAATTGAGTTATTTAAAGGAGCATTATTATGTGTTTCTCAGGCATATTTTTAAATTCTATACCATAATAAAGTAACTGTCATCTTCATTTGTTATTAAAATGTTTTTTACATGTTTAAATAGCAAAAATAAACTTGACTTCTCATCATATCTGTTTCTAAACACCTTGAAATTGGCCTCTGTCTCTTTAAGAACCTCCTTCCTCTTCTGTCCCACCCATTTCAGCATGGGCCGGGTGGGTGGGTGTGCTCTGTGATGGAAGCTCAGCTTGGAGACACAGCCCAGAGGAGGAGTTGGTCCAAAAAGGTGGTTCTAGACCCAACTGGTGGTTTTTGCTCCCCTGCCTGGCTGCCTCAGGACACTAAAGGATTTCTCAAACATGCATGAATGAGTCGAAGCAAGACTCTGTGCATGTTTTTGATGACAGGATAACATTATAACATGATATAGCCCCTTTAAATATTATTGATCAATAATATTGTCAACAGTTGAGGGTGAAAGCTGTCAGACGTGTTGATCACTTATCCACTAGATCAGTGGTTTTCTAACTTTTTTGCTTAAGGCCCAGAAAATAACAGTTGCAGACACTCGTGACCCCATACATTATTTGTTTACATATACAAACTTTGCCAATAATTCAGTTAAACATGGAAATAATAACTATAAACAAACCTAGTAACTATGATACTAATTTTTATTCATTTATGATTGTTTCAAAAAATTGAAATTATCATGATGAAAATATTCCATTAGCATTTTTTTTTTTCATTTTTTGCAAATCAATTTATGTCTGAAAATCATCTGGGGAACATCACTTGATGTTTTTTGACCCACAAAGAGATCCCGACCCCAACTTTGGGAACCACTACATGAGAAATATTAATATTAACAATATTCTGCACACAAAAAATATTGTCTCATGTTGACTCTGGAATGTTTCATGGGTCACCTGGATTTTCAGTTTAGCTTTTGCTAAACTTTTAAGTTGTTAGTGCTTTAGAATTAGGGAACCTAGGGTTAGTGCAACTAATTTTTAGATTAGTGCTGCCCACCACTGACAAATGTTTTAGTGTAGAAATAAAAAATTTTGTATTTTTATGTTGACATGCACTCTGTTCAGATCAACATGACAGTGTTTCTGAATCTGGTGGGGCCGTCAATGAGACATTCTGCACGTTTCCAACAGCGTGGTCTTTTAGTAAACGAGTGCAGTCCACACCTGTCCCATTGAAAATGTGTGGAGCACTACAAAGCACAAAATACAACAACAGAGACCCTAAACTGTTGAGCAACTGAAGTTGTTCATCAAGCAAGAATGGAAAGAATTCCAGCTGCAAAGCTTCAACAGAGTGTTCAAGTTCACAAACACTTGAGTGTTGTTAAAAGCTGATGGAACACTGAGAAACATGACCCTGTCCCAGCTGTTTTAGAACGTGTTGCAAATACAAAATGAGTGAAGATTTGCAAAAAAAAAAAAAAAAAACCCAATAAAGTTTATCTGAACATTAAATATCTTGTCTTTGTAGTGTATTGTAGGAATGAGTTACTTATGCAAATAAGCTCACCTTACATCTTCTCATAACAAGTTATGAGAGTAAATTTTACCAAGGTTTTCCTCATTACTCTAATATTTGTCTGTGCAAAGTGAAGTGACACAATTAGGGAACGTCAGACGAGTTCAAGTTGATTCATAAAAGATTATGCAATCATTTATTTACACAATTGAACAAATCATAAATTGCACCTGATTGTGAGCTATTTATAACAAGCGTCCAAGTTAAAATGAGGTAAAACTCACGTCCGAATTTTCTTCACATTAAAACTTAGATTACCTATATATAAACAGTAAAAACGTCAGTTCTGATGTTAAACTAACCATTTACTGGCACTTTCACTTTGAGTTGGCAAGGATAAAGGGTGAGAAAAGGTAAGAAAATTAAGATTTAGTGTTTCTGCTTTTAATTTTGAAAATCTGTAGACAACCGTTTCAGCACGTCCTCTCTGCTCTCAGCTTCAACTTGACACGTCACCCACGAACACGTCAGCGTTACCTGGTGATGTCTGCTCAAAACACCCCTGGTGTAGACTGTCTCCCCACGACCCTCCCCGTTGGCGATGAAGGGGCCAAACCTGACACAGTTTTCAGCTTTTGATTCCCCGGAGAGAATCTAGCTGTTACGG
>NW_013952870.1:289315-299491 GCF_001266775.1 Austrofundulus limnaeus
ATATTACTGATGTTTCAGTAAAATAAAAACAGTGATTTATAAAAACACAATGAAAACATGGTGATGATTTTCTGTGATTCATTAATCTATTTTAGGCACGATAAAAGAATAGAAGTGATACTTTCTTTCTTGTGACATGTCATTATTATGATTAACAGATGCATAAACATTCTTAGTTAAACAACCAATGAATCACGAACAGGACAGATTGTTTCTGTTAATATCTGATTAGAGAACTGAAGTCCTCGTGTAGGTTGAAATGACCCATCATGGCCTAAAATAGAGTTCAGTGTTCCTGCCTTCTCTCAGGCCTGTGCGAGACCTGCTTTGAGGCAGTAACTCCTGTTTCTTCACTCGAGGTGACCCCTACAGTATTCAACTGAATATAGGCTGAAAAAGATTTGCAAATCATTTTATTTTGTTTTTATTTCTGTTTTACATAATGTCCCAACTTCATTGGAGTTGTGGTTGTACAGGTTTAGTGGAACCAGTTGACATGACTTGGTAAAGTAAATTCAACACTTAGTTAGTGCATAAACAACTCTTTTCATGATGAGTTCCAGTCATGTTTAAATTTGTAGATGTGTCCTCAGGTCCAGTCAGGGTGGTGACGCTGCTCTCCACCTCCACCCTGTAGTCCTTCACTTCAGGGGGAAAAGCCAGGCGAAGCTTTGATGGAAGCTCTCACAATAACTGCTTCCATCAGTCTATGTCAGGAAAAATACTGTTTACCGTTATATTGGTTGATAAGTAAATTGTATAACAAACTGGTTCTAGACTGTTCTGCAGAACTTTCTAAATGAGCAACTTCAGAACAGAACTCCAGTTGTTTTGTTTTCTAAACTTTTTTTTTAAATTTAAATACACCAACTCCACATATTTACCACATTTAACAGGATGGCACACAAAAACACATCTTAATGCCTGAAATTCTTCACCAAAAATCCGTCAATCTCACGTTATAAATCAGTGATTTTCAACTGCTGGGCCACAAAACACAAGTCTGTCAGCATGCACATTTCAGTGGTCGCAGCAAAAATGGTATTAAAAAAATTACAGTTCTGAATTTTGTTGTCAGCCTTATAACTAACTCTTGAACATTTTAATAAGTCATTGTTTTATGTTCATTGGGTGGTTTATCAGCTAAAGCTTAATATTTAAATTTTTTTGAGACTACTCGGTTGTTTTGATTTCCCATTAGTGAAAGTACTGTTGAGTTTTGAAATTACTGAATTAAAATGCTTTTAATGTAGAAGGAAATATTTCCCTGTGTACCGCTCTGTACTTTTTGGTCATTTTGATTTATCATCACTTTTTTTCTTTTGTATTGATTAATTCATTCTGTCAGGTTCAACCTCCGTCATTTTTATATTTACTCAGTTTTATTAGAAGTCTCCCCCAGAAACCTGACTTTGAATGCAACGATGTGTAAAATTCCATCGTTTGTTTATTCCAGTGTTTATTTAAATGGAAAACATCACAACTTGGTTTGGAATTGGGGTTGTAGTTTTGCAAGTTAGATGTTAATGCACCAGCCTGATGTAGGTCCTGTTCAGATATTTTTAAAAGCATTGGCCACTCAGAACCACCAAGAAGTATCATATAATCACCATTCAAACAAGTTCCACTTTTATTAAACACTTTCTCTTCAACAAAAAATGGTATTTTCCTGCTGCCTATCCTCCATCCTGTCGACCAGTTATGCCAAGCTAGATGTGATTAGATGTTTGAGGCATCAGACAAAGATTTTACTTTTTAATTGATCATTTTGATTATTTTTTTATTTATTAACTTGTATGGAATGACAACAGTTCAAATAACACCAGTCCTGTATTTAACTCAAAATAAAGAACAAGACATTGCATCGAAAATAACCCAAAAAAACAACAACAATTTGACTGGCTGTCACTTTTATAACATTTATTTGCATTTTTTTTTGCTTAAATCTTCAGTAAAATCTGTCGTCTGACAGGAATGCATGAAAAAAACATGATTGGCTCAAAACAGTCACAAAATATAATCATCGTAAGTATCTATGGCCACTGATAAACACAGATTCAGAAACTCCAAAGAAGTTCCACACCTCGCCCCTACCTGAACATTCAGGTGAGTCCCTGAACTATGCACAAGCCCTTTAGAGATGAGTGTAAAAAAAAGATTAAGATAAAGAAAAACGAGTATTAAAAAGGCAACATTAAAATTTCTCCCAGTGACCCTGCCCTTGGAGTGACATCATCTAAACATTCAAAAACATTCTGATTGAAATGTTCCAAAAGAAACAAAAAACATCACCAGCAGTCATTTAGGAGGTCACTGAGAGCAGCCAATCAGAGTGGAGGAGCTAAAGGGTTCCTGACACGTGATTGGATAAGAGATGCAGGTTAAACATGATGGTGGCTGAGTATTTCACTGAGCTGAGCAGCAGGAAGTAAAATGTTCACGCAACAATCTTCAGAATACACAAACTGCTGTAAAATTAATCAGAGATGTCTCAGTCTGATCAGAGACGTCTAAAGCTTGGTTTATACTTCGAGGCGCACGTCTTGTTCCCCCTGCTGAGTAACAAAAAAAATTGTGCAACTTACGTCTGCTCTCCCCTGGTGACAGCTGTCTTGTGCATTGCCCCCAGTCAGAACTGTGAGGTGTGGACTTTACGGCTCGGAGTGTGATTGGTTTGACTTTCGTGGGTGTGTTTTTTCATAAAGAACACTGAGCAATCCAGCAGCGCTGAGGAGCAGGACTCTGATCAGCTCTGCCTTCTGCAGCTTATTTTGTTTAAAACAATCGTTTTTTTCTGAAGCCACTTAAAAAGAGCTAGAAAAGCAGCTGATTTGATCCTACTGAACGTGAGAATGCAGCTGATTTTCTGATTTTCACATCTTTTTTTCCATCACCACCGTAAAAAAAAGTTTTTCCACCACCGACTCTTCTTCACCCAACACACTGAGTGATAAAAAAATAAAATAAAATGGCTGTTTATGCACTTATATGAGCTGTGGGAGGGCAGAAGGAGGATCTATGATAATTTATAGCCCACCGCGTCTTCAGCTCGTTTATGCTCCATCAGAAAAGACGTCCAAAATTACGCAATCTCCAACCCGCTGTCTCACGTTTTACTGAAGTGTAATCCAAGCTTCAGTCTGATCAGAAACATCTCAGTCTGATCAGAGTGAGACGTCTTTCTGATCAGACAGACTGAGTCTGATTGGATATCTCACTCTGATCAAATATGTTCCAACTTTTTTTGCTTTTCTTTAATACAATTTATTTATAGAATTTTAGTTGTAAACTGTGTTTCTGATTGAACAAAATCAGATTTCAGAATGCAGAAATGGCTGATAGTTGTTTAAGCCTTAAATCTAAAAAGTTAATGAAGTAATTTTTGTTTTGGTGCAAATCCAACTAATGTTAAGAAGAAAAAATTGTGTAGGTCTTCTGGACGGGTTCTTCTCTATAATGAAACGTTTCGTCTCTTATCCAAGAGACTTCTTCAGTCTGAGAGTTTCAGGCAAAATTCGTTGGTTCAGATATGTTGACGACACCTGGGTTAAAATGAAAGTCCAGTAAGTCCAACATTTCACTGATCACATCAACTCTGTGGATGAATATATTAAGTTCACACGAGAGGATGTAAAAAATGGCAGGTTGGCGTTCCTGGATTGCGATGTCTCGTTTTCGGATGGAGGACGGTTGGAAATTGGCGTGTATCGTAAGCCCACCCACATAGACCAATATTTGCATTTTGACTCCCACCACCCACTGGAACACAAGTTAGGAGTGATCAGGACTCTGTACCACAGAGCAGACAGTGTCCCTACAAACCCAGGAGCCAGGGAGAAAGAGAAATCACACACATGACAGGCCTTGGAGCAGTGTGGTTATCCTGACTGGGCTTTCCTGAAAGCAGACAGGAAACACAGACAGGATTCCATGCAACCTTCAGGTGAAAATGAAGACCCCAAACCCAGACCCAAACCAGTGGTTATTCCGTATGTTGCGGGTGTTTCGGAGAAACTGAGATGTTTATTTTCTAAACATGATGTCCCAGTGGCTTTCAAACCCCAAAACACATTACGGCAAAGGCTGGTTCACCCCAAAGATCCGGTGCCCCGGCACAAACAGAGCAATGTCGTATATGCTGTTAAGTGCCAGGAGGACTGCGACCAGTTATACATCGGGGAAACAAAGCARCCACTGTTCAAAAGAATGTCCCAACACAGACGAGCTAATTCTAGTGGCCAGAACTCTGCAGTTTTCACTCATTTACAGGCCAGCGGTCACTCTTTCAGAGATGAGGATGTTCTCATTCTTGATAGAGAGGAACGTTGGTTTGAGAGACGAGTAAAAGCCAATTTTTTGAAGAAAGACCGTCCATCATTAAACAGAGGTGGAGGCCTCCGTTTTCAGTTGTCCCCCTCCTACAGCGCGGCCATTGCCAGTATCACTCCACCCCCTGTTAACAATAAGTGTTAATTAGGCGTCAACGATAGCCATGTGATTATCAGTCACACGGAGGCAGTGCTTAAAAGCCTGAATTTTGCCTGAAACTCTCAGACTGAAGAAGTCTCTTGGAGGAGAGACGAAACGTTTCATTAGAGAAGAACCCGTCCAGAGGACCTATACAATTTTTTTCTTTTTGATTTTTACCTGGATTACTGAGATGCATCAGGACAACTAATGTTAAGGTTATGGATTTCAGGATTTCTCCAACTCAGACAACTATATCAAACTCTCTGATTTTTGGTGGAAGAATTATTGCCCACATTCACATCTGTTTCCTCTGAACAGTGTCATCTTATTGTTTTGGTTTGGAAAGGAAGAAAATCATTTATTCAAGTGGTTTTGTCTCTCTGTCTCTGTGACAGACAGAAAAACAGTTACAGAAATAAAGAGTTGAGTGATGGTGGAAATGACAGGTGTGTGATAGCTGTTCTCTGCTCCTGAATCTGACTCCAGGTGGTTCAAGCTGTGGCACACCTGTTAGCATGTAGCTGTTGTCAGCCACCACCACTGCTGAACTTGATCCCATTTGCTTCAGTTTTGGTGAAGTGTTCCTGTAGAATGAGCTCCTGTTCACAGTGTTTCACTTGTAGTCCGGATTCGAGCAGACAAGTACAATGGACTTTCTGTGAGCCCAGAAAACTTCTAACAGGAGAATTATGGACTGGTTTCTGCTGAGGCCTTTATCTGTTCCATCTGCTTAGAAGCAGATGAATCAAAGTTGGACATAAGATGAAACTCCAATGTTTCTGTAGTATTCATCATTATTATTATTGTCCTCATCATCGTCGTCATCACATTTCTGACTGCAGTCCTGAACTGATCTGAATTTTAACCTTAAAAAAGTCTGAAACTGAGATCAGGACTCAACAGCTGTCCTCATATTCAGCCAACTTCCAGATGATGGAGGAAATCAGAGCCTGGTCCCACAGAGACAGGACCTGGTCCCAACAGAGACAGCTGGACAGGAATACACAGTGACTGGTTCTAGGAGGGTGGGGTCAGGGGGGGCAGTCCCTCATCACTAGGCGTGGCTGTGTCATCACTTGGCTCAAGGCTGTCCTTCAGACTCACCGTACTTTCAGAGGGGGGCGGAGTCGATTCAGAGTGGGGCGGGGTCAGATCAGAGGTGGGTGGGATTAACTTTGTTGGGGGAGAGATTTCAATAAAGGGTTCCTGGGTCCCGTTGGCAGTTAGGGGATGGTCTCGTTCCTGTATGGGTGTGGTTGATGGAGAAGGTGACGTGATGATGGTGGGATCAGCTCTGCGAGGAGGAGGGTTAGAGATGATGCCATCAGACAGGGATGGAGAAGGTTTTTTCAGCAGACGCCACTGCATGATGCTGGTGTCCTTCCCCCCCGTCGAGATCAGATGGCTGTCATTAAACAGGAAGCTGACGTTGGTCACATGACTGCTGTGGGCGCTGTATTTACGACTGGGAGCCTGCAGACACACAAACACATTATTCAATTGTTTGGATTTTGATGTCCCCTGATCTAAAGGAGCTTGTTCTTCACAGGACAGGAGACGACAACAGGGAGGGACAGCTGCTCTATCCTGTGGGAAAAACTGGTGTTCCTTCACATTCTGTCTGTAAGAACAGTTAAAAAGGTTTGTCAGTCCTTGATCTGTCCTGGGCAGTGTTCATGCAGGTTTCAGTAAGTAAAATTTAAGACCTTTTAAGACCATTAGGAATGACATTTGAGACCAAACTGATGCATTAACAAATATTCAAATGGTCCCAGAAATTTTAACAGAAACATTTTATTGCTATCAATTTAGCTAGTAAAGAACATTTAATATTAATATAAGAACACTAAATTATTTTAATGAAACGGTCTTATCTATTAGACCTTCATACTGACTGCTGTGGACCGCTTCCAATTGAGTGCAAAAATCACTGATATCAAGTCTCATTGAAAACACATTTTCCTATGTTTAAATGACAAGCAGAGACATGACTGAACTTCTTTGTTTTTTGGGCAGGTGAACAAGTCGCCATATGCAGGGGGTTGCAGCAGCAAAGAGGTTGAAAACATCGAAGCAAACTGTGCCATTTTTTCCCTGCAGTTATGGTTTAACCTCTGATTACAGCTCTTTACTCTTTACTTCTCGGGAACGATCGAAAGAAAGAAAAAAAAAGACTTGACAAAATAAAATTTAAGACCTTGGATGAAAATCTGGGTGTTTTAAAGACATTTTTAGGCCTAAAATTTTGATTTTCAAATTTTAGACTTTTTAAGACCCTGCATGAACCCTGCCAGGTCATTCTTAGATCTGTATTTCTTTTCAACCTGTGTATTTAAATTTGTCAACTATTTTATGCATTAACAGATTAACAGTGAATTATTTTAAAATGTCACTTTGCCAAATAAGTGTTTATTTGGCTACATATATATCAAAACCATGATTTCAGGTAACATGTCCCCATTAAAGAGTTACGTTTGGTTTCAGGTTCCAACCCTAGCCTGGTAAAAACCAGACCCTAGTCCTTCACTTTGCTTCGTACGAGGGTCTGGACTCTTCGCTATAGAAAAGCGATTCTTGCTGGAGGCTTGGCCTCTGCTGAAGTTTAAAATGATTGGATTGGTTGGCCGCAAGCGCCAGCTCCACTGTGAAGGAGGCTAAGCTAACCGGAAATCACGTGCGCTGTAAACAACTCTACTGAGAGAAGTACCGAGCCGAAAGAGACGACTGGTGAGAGCTGCTGCTTTGTCAGACAAATTTAATTTAATTTGGAAGCCTTATCAACACAGACTGGCTTCATTCACTTCCTCCACTGCTATTGCTAAACTAACTAGCAGACACTGCGCAGAAAATCGACTTTCTGTTCTCTGATTGGCCCGGATGAAATTCTCCCGAAGAAATTCTTGTCTATGGGAGAAATCCCAGATGGAGCAGTGAAGGGAAACTAGAATTGAGCGGAACTGTGTAGGAAGGCAAGGGCCAGGCTAGTTCCGACCCAATAGAATTAGTTTCAGGGTTGGAAATGGATTGAGACCCACCTTGGGTTTGGAGCAGGGGTAGGCGAACAAATGAACTTTACAGAAGTCGTCTGCCAAGGCGATCACCTTCCTGTTGTTGGACCTCATCAGAGCATTGATGTCAGTGCCATCAGAACCTTCGGGCCAAACACCTGAGACAGACCGGAAAGTTGGATGAGTACCTCTCAGAGCAGCGCACAGAACTTGGGCGAGAACATTCTGACATGCACTCAAACAGTAAGTGCTGACCAAAGACATGGAATCCCAGAACACAGGTGTACGTCGCCCAGTCGATGTCTTTACACTCTGAACGATTCCGGATCAGTTCACAACCGTTTGTAACATCCCCTGAACACAATCACAGACACACACACACACAAATTACTTAACAGTAATAAAGTAAAAATTACTAATTAAATACTAGGAAAATGTAATAATATTTCAGTAAAATGTATCAGTACTGAAGAGCAAGTACAGATACTGCAATAACCTGAAAAGAAATGCCACAGTAAAATGTAACAACACTTAAATGTACATATTCATTAGTAAAATGACAACACTAAAAAATAGTAATACTACTGTAATATGATAAAAAAAAACCTACAGTAAAATGTACTTTAATATGCACAGATTTATAATGCACAAATCCTGCAATAAGCTGTACAAACACTATGATATTAAAGAAATGCTTTAGGAAAAATAACATACACTAATTTAATGTACAATATTATATTTTTTGGTAGTTTTCCCAATACCTACCAATAAATATATTTTGGGTATTTTTCCAGAGTATAAATGACCAAACCATTTTGAGTATTATACTTCAAATGGAGCCTACAGTACACATAAAAATAAAATGTACTTACATTTTTCCATAATGTTTACTGGTAATTTTTTTTATACATAAACAATTTTTCCTAGTTTTTGTTCTGTACATTACCACAATGAGTTTTTAATAAAAACAATTCAGATACAGTTGAAGTTCAGACTCTCAGCTTTAATTCAGCGGGTTGAACAAAATGTTTGGCTAGAAATGTGAGGAACAATTTTAAAGCACAATCCCTTCATTTCAGGGGCTCAAAAGTAATTGGACAAATTAAATGAATGTAAATAAAATGTTCCTTTCTATTTGGTTGAAAAAACATTTGTTGTCATGGACATCAGGTGATTAACTTTTAAGTTTATTAATTTCTTTAAAAAAAAATACAAGAATATGAATCATAAATTAAATTAAATGAAAGGTGGCAGAACTTGGCCAATCAAGAATATAGCACTTCTTTGCTTTAATAAAGCAAAGAAGTTGCTTTGGCTTTATGTTTTGGGTCATTGTCCATCTGTATTATGAAACACAGACCAATCAGTTTGGCTGCATTTGGCTGGATCTGAGCACAGTATGGCTCTGAATACCTCAATTCATTTGGCTGCTTCTGTCCTGTGTCACATCATCAATAAACACTAGTGACCCAGTGCCACTGGTAGCCATGCATGCCCAAGCCATCACACTGCCTCTGCTGTGTTTTACAGATGATGTGGTGCTTTGGATCATGAGCTGTACCACGCCTTTGCCATACTTTTCTCTTTCCATCATTCTGGTAGAGGTTGATCTTGGTTTCATCTGTCCAAAGAATGCTCTTTCAGAATTGTGCTGGCCTTTTCAGATGTTTTGTTAAGCAAAGTCCAGTCTAGCCTTTTTATTCTTGATGCTTATGAGTGTCTTTGCACCATGCAGTGAACACTCTGTATTTACTTTCAGTCTTCTCTTTATGGTAGATTTGGACATTGATACGCCTACCTCCTTGAGAGTGTTGTTCACTTGGTTGGCTGTTGTGAAGGGGTTTCTCTTCACCATGGAGATTATTCTGCCGTCATCCACCACTGTTGTCTTCTGTGGGCACCCAGGTTGCACTGTTGAGTTCACCAGTGCTTTCTTTCTTTCTTTCTTTCTCAGGATGTACCAAACTGTATATTTTAGCAATCCTAATATTGTAGCAATTTCTCTGATGGTTTTATTTTTCTGTTTTTGCAGCTTAAGGATGGCTTGTTTCACCTGCATGGAGAGCTCCTTTGACCGCATGTTTCCTTCACACCAAAACCTTCCAATACAAGAGCCCCACCTCAACTCCAGGCCTTTTATCTGCTTAATTAAAAATGACATAATGTTGGGATTGCCCACATCTGTTCATGAAATAGCCTTTGAGTCAATTGTCCAATTACTATTGGTCCTTTTAAAAGCAGGGTGGACACATATTAAGAACTCTTAAACCTTTCATCCAGTTTTAATGTGGATACCCTCATATAAAGGCTGAAAGTCTGGGCTTTATGACTGTATCCAGTAAATACTTATAATTTAAATATGTTTCAGTAAACAGGTAAATAAAACCCTTTGTCAGTGTCCAGATATGGACCTAACTGTACATTTCCAGTAGTTTTTTTTAGTAAGTAAGTAAAAAAAATTTTATAGAGCGCCTTTCACAGAAACAAAATTCACATGGTGCTGTACAATAATCATTAATATAGAAAGAGTTTGATTTTGATTTGATTTGATTTATTTATTTAACAGGAAAAGATTATTAAAAATCAAGCCTGACTCAGCATAATTGCTATTTTACAGCAGGTTCCTGTTCTGCAGCACATAAAACACTCCATAATTGGCACCTTGGAAGATCTGAAAATATAAATTAATACCACTATA
>NW_013952870.1:301706-302758 GCF_001266775.1 Austrofundulus limnaeus
ATAAATAGTGTTTCAAAGTGTTTTTATGTTATGTTGACACCATTTAGATACAGGAAATTTCTTACGTACAGTACTTCAGTGAAGTGATCCAGCATTGCCAACCTGCCTAGAGCTTTTGCCATGGAAAATTTCTGCTCACCTGACCACAATGGGGTCAAGAGCTTTCAGTTGCCCGGCCCCCTGCCTATGGAACTCTCTCTCCCTCTGGACCTTAGAAATTCAGTTTCTATTATCACCTTCAAATCTCAACTCAAATCCTATCAGTTCAGGAAAGCATATACACTTGAACCCTAATCTTTTTAACTATCATTAATTTTACAGTATTTAATAAAACTGTTTTTATTATTTAAGCCTCAAGTATTTTATTTTGTTAATCGATTTGTTTTTTTTTATTGTGTTTATTGTTCTATTGTGATTTTATTATTTTAGTAAGATTACCTTGGGAATTTTGAAAAGCGCCTATAAATAAGATGCATTATTATAAACCAAGCTTTAGAGAACTTACAGTAAAGGATCTCATAGTCTCCAGAGTTGGACATGATGAAGCGGTTGTCAGGTGACCAGTCCAGGTGTGTGATGTAGCTTGAATGTCCCTGTGGAAACATTCATGTAAAATTTAAAAAAACATCTCTTTGTTTATTATTTCTATTAATTTATTTCATTCATTGAAACAAAATAATCTATAAACAGTAAAATAAATAAGTATATTATGCCCTGAAAGAAAAGTATGCAAAGTGAAAAAATTCTCATCATATCTGCCCCCTTATTTAAAAAGAATTACCATCATTGTCATCATTATGAATGTGTATCATCTGATAGTTTCTAGTCTGATCAGCTGACCCAGCTACCTGTGATGGGGGTCTGGTTCTGTTGGACTGTACTTATATAGCGCCTTTCTATCCATCAGGGACACTCAAAGCGCTTCACACTGCAGACATTCACCCATTCACACACACTGATGATGGCAAACTACAATTGTAGCTACAGCTGCCCTGGGGCGCACTGACAGAGGCGAGGCTGCCATACACAGGTGCCACCGGACCCTCTGACCA
>NW_013952870.1:304590-307616 GCF_001266775.1 Austrofundulus limnaeus
ATATTTATGTTTGTGGTTGTAATGTGACAAAATATGGAAAAGTTCAAGGGGTATGAATACTTTTGCAAACCACTGTATCTCCTTTCACTGTCACTGTGTGTTGGACCAGTGTCACACAGCAGGCATCTCTTTATTCTGTTCCCGTTTCAAAGTCAGACTCATGTACAAGCATGATCTGAATGAAACTGGTTATTTCTTTGTGAGGAACAATTAAAGAATAAAATAAAAAAACAGAAATTCTTTAGCTAATTATTGTTTATTAATGGTCATCTGTGCCTGAAGGAGAATTGATTTTATGTTTCTACTCTTGTCTGCACGTTTTTCAGAAGAGATACCAAAATAACTCACATGGATTTTTATTAAGATTTTAGAAAATAATCATTTGGTTGACATCTACAACTTATCAACCTTTGGGCCTAGCCTGGTTCAAGATGGTTGTACTCTTTTATATAGACAGAAAATGTTCATTTTCCAGCCTAGATCGCTTGATTACCATGTTCAGTAAAGATGCGATGTATGTTAGTGCATTAGATGTAAGAAACCAGTCCCCTTAAGTCCAAAAGATGCCCCACACATTTATACATATGTGTTTGTTTATTTTTTAACAGTACCAATCCAACTATAAAGTTAGGACTCAATTTGTAACTTTAAAAACTCACCGTGCACTTCCCATATCTGCTGTACTTGCGTCCTCGGTCTGAGACAGTGTATAGGTAAATGAAATTATCATGAGATCCAACAGCTAGCATGATGCCATCTGCAGAGGAACACAGAATGAAATGCTAGTAACTGTTGTCAGAAGCATTCTGAAGTTTACATGCAAAGCTTCACCCACCAACAGAAAAACGCATCACTGAAAGCTGCTCATTCCCATCTGTATGGATCCCCACCAGATCTGTGGTCTCTGCATCAAGAACAAACCACCTGGAACAGAGATACCAGTTAGACTGACAGCAAACTAGTTAGACCATCAACAAACCAGTTGGACCATCAATAAAACCAGTTGAACCATCAATAAATCTAGTCCGATCATCAATAAACCAGTTGGACTATTGATAACCCAGTTAGACAGACGATAATCCAGTCAGACCATCAATAAAACCAGTTGAACCATCGACAAACCAGTTGAACCATCGACAAACCAGTTGAACCATCGACAAACCAGTTGAACCATTGACAAACCAGTTAAACCATCAACAAACCAGTTAAACCACCAACAAACCAGTTGAACCACCAACATACCAGTTGAACCACCAACAAACCAGTTGGATCATCAATAAAACCAGTTAGACCATCAATAAATCTAGTCAGACAATCAATAAACCAGTTGGACCATTGATAACCCAGTTGGACCATCAATAAACCAGTTGGGCAATCAACAAACCAGTTGAACCATAAATAACCTAGTTAGACAGACATTAATCCAGGCAGACCATCAATAATCCAGTCAGACCATCAACCAGTTGAACCATCATTAAACCAGTTAAAACATCAATAAACCAAACCATCAATAAATCTTGTCTGACTATAAATAAACCAGTTGGACCATCAATAAACCAGTTGGACCATCAATAAACCAGTTGAACCATCAATAAATCTAGTCAGACTATCAATAAACCAGTTGGACCATCGATAACCTAGTTAGACAGACAATAATCCAGTCACACCATTGATACTCCATTCAGACCATCAATAATCTAGTCCAGGGCTATTTAACTGGCGGCCTGCAAATGACCAAAGTTCGGCCCGCCGAGAATTTTTGGCAAGTCAGCGATGTCAAAATAATATTTGTGTTAAAGAGGCATAATATGGATTCAAGGAAGGATTCAAGGATATTTATTTGTCATTCCCTCAAACACAAACATCAGATGCTCATAAGGTAACGAAACTGGTTGCACAGGTCCTGGTGTTCAGTGTGAACGGTAAAGTGAAAAATAGTACATTTAAATTAAAATATTTATACAAACAAGCATCGACAGTTACAACAGAGTGTGCAAAATAATACAACAGTACAACAGTAGCAGCAGGTTTGGTTTAACAGTGTTGTAGCAGAAAAATGAAAGCCAAAGCCAACCCCCCCGCCCCAGGTATCTGTAGCTGGAGACCGCCTCCATTGCAGATCCTCCAATGTGCAGGGGAGGGGGGCACATAAGAATCTCTGTTCTCCAGGTGGGTGAGAGTCGTGTGAACCACAGAGGAGATGGCATCCTCAGTGGACCGGTTCTTCCTGTAGGCGTATTGGTGTGGGTCGACAGTGATGCTGATGGAATCTTTAATGTGAGCCATGATCAGTCTTTCAAAGCACTTCATGACTATTGGGGTCAGAGCTACTGGCTGATAGTCATTTAGACTTGTGATTGTGTTGGTTTTTGGGATGGGGATAATGGTGGCAGTCTTAAGGCAGGTGGGAACAGCTGCCTGTGAGAGAGAGGTGTTCAAGATGTCCGTAAGCACATCAGAAAGCTGTTCAGTACAGTCCATCAGAACTCATCCTGGGATGTTGTCAGGACCCGCTGCTTGATGATATTATTTAATTATCACTACTTTTATAGGGTTCTGTATGTTGTTCATGATTAAATACAGCAAAATAAACTATTTCAAAGATAACAGATCTTTGTAATACTTGGCTTATTTACATAACTTTAATTGCTGGATGTTTAGGCCCCTGAGCTGTTGACCTGCAGTAACTGTGGCCCCCGAATAGGCCTGTCACGATAACAAATTTTGCTGGGCGATTAATTGAAAATAATAAACAAAGAACAACAAAATGTAAATTAAAAACCATGCACAACAGTAAATAAACAATATTAAAGAGCATCTCTTTAGAGATGAAGCAAACTACACAGCCTGGTGAGGACCCACTGTTTCTTATGGGGACATAAGCCCAGTTCACTTCCCATGTAAAGTGTAGGCTAGGTTTAGGGTCAAATGGTAATAGAAAATACTGGTAAATGAAAGAGTCAATGCAAAGTCCCCATGAGGATAGAAGAACAAACGTGTCTATGTGTGTGTGTGTGTGTGTGTGT
>NW_013952870.1:308300-309720 GCF_001266775.1 Austrofundulus limnaeus
GCTCCTGTGTAGCGGAGCACAGAGAGGGAGAGAGACGAAGTAAACAAACAAGCAGGAAAATGAAACTTATCGACCTCAAAAAAAGTTATCGTGCAATTAATTGATTTATTGTCTATCGCGACGGGCCTACCCCCGAAGCAATTTAGTTGAATAGCCCTGCTCTAGTTAGACCATCAATAATCCAGTTAGACTTTCAATAAACCAGTTGGACCATCAATAAACCAGTCAGACCATGAATAACCCAGTTAGACTATCAATAACCCAGTTAGACTATTAATAAACCAGTTGGACAATCCATCCATAATCCAGTCAGAGCGTCTATTTACCAGTTAGACCATCAATAAACGAGTCAGACCATCATAAACATATTAGACCAATTGCTAAAGGAAACCAGATGACTGAGGGATGAAAGGTTAATTGTTTAATCAAGCTTCTTCCATCATTGAAATCTTCCTGTCCTCCTTTGAAATACAATAGTTCATCTTAACAGAACCTTCATGGTTAAACAAAATTATAAATTAAATACTTTCACACACTCAAATGAGTCAATCAAGAAACCAGTTAGACTTGGACTTCTGTCAGAGATTTACAAACAAAAACATCACTGACCTTCCTGAGTGAGTTCCTATGGCAACCACAGCTCCGCTGGGATGAAAGTCTGCACAGTGCCCAGAATCATGTTCCTGAGAGAGAAACACAGCTGTCAACCAATCAGTCATCAATTACTGATCACATGTCAGTCATTAACTTACAATCTCATCCAGAGGCCGGCTCCACTGCAGACTGTGGTCCAAGGAGTTCCAGAGACAAACCAGTCCGTCCTGAGCGCAGGTCAGAAACAGCTGTTTGGATGGATGAGTGGCCAGACCCCACAACTCATCAGTGTGTCCCTGAACACATTACAGAGATACAGACCCTGAAAACATCACAGAGGTACAGACCCTGAACACATCATAGAGGTGCAGACCCTGAACACATCACAGAGATACAGACCCTGAACACATCACAGACATACAGACCCTGAACACATCACAGAGATAAAGACCCTCAACACATCACAGAGGTACAGACCCTTAACACATCACTGACATACAAAGCCTCAACACATCACATCGTTACAGCAACCATGAAAGCTTCTGAGATACAGACCCTCAACACATCACTGAAATAGAGATCCTGAACACATCACAGAGGTACAGACTAAGGATGGGCGATATACCAAAGACATTCACCATGGTAATATTTGGCAATCTCGCGATAAAAATGATAAATTCCCACCGTGTGCTGCCAGGCTTTTGTGTTCCAGTGGGTGGTGGGAGCAATATTTGCGTTTCGACTCCCACCACCCACTGGAACACAAGTTAGGAGTGATCAGGACTCTGTACCACAGAGCAGACAGTGTCCCTACAAACCCAGGAGC
>NW_013952870.1:311125-311781 GCF_001266775.1 Austrofundulus limnaeus
GTTCGATATTCTTTCGATACAAAAAAGAGAAATTTCCATGCCCCTTTTAATTTGTAATTTATTTATATTAATTATGAACATTTGTTTAACCTCAAACGTATAATTTTTAAATTAAATGTTGCTAAAACAGCAGGTTTCTTAGTGGACCTGCGCTAAAAAAATGCAGCCTAGGTGGAGTAGTCGAACACAGATCCACTGATCCTTCAACACAGAGCATCTTCAGAAGACAAGTTGATAAAGTAAATTTTTAAAATCTGTATTGTTCGATACAGCACTGTTCGATACGGGTACATGTATTGTTGCACCCCTAATATATATATATATATCAACGCATGCTAACTCCCGATCTTAATCAATGAAATATTCACATTGAGTACTTTGTTCTGTACAGAGTTGAATGTGCTTCACAAAAGTTTGATTTACTTGGACTTAGAGTGTGTTATTTAAGTGTTCCCTTTATTTATTTGAGCAGTAGTGTTCCCTTTATTTTTTTGAGCAGTGTATATAACCTAGAAATTATTGTGATAATTTTTAGTCCATATCGCCCATCCCTAGTACAGACCCTGAACACATCACAGGCATACAGATCCTGAACACATCACAGGCATACAGATCCTGAACACATCACAGGCATACAGATCCTGAACACATCACAG
>NW_013952870.1:311906-326148 GCF_001266775.1 Austrofundulus limnaeus
CCTGAACACATCACAGGCATACAGATCCTGAACACATCACAGGCATACAGATCCTGAACACATCACAGGCATACAGATCCTGAACACATCACAGACATAGAGCAACCCTGAACACATCACAGGCATACAGACCCTGAACACATCACTGAAATACAGAAACAGGAGACAATAAAAGCACCACTGAAATACCTTCTAACAAAATGAAAATAACATAACATTGAGAAAATGAGGGTTCTAAATCCAGAAGGCCCCTTTGTTTGTAGTGTGTCATGATGCTCAGACAGAAATCAGGGTGATACACAGTGGGAAACTGTTGGTTAAATTGTGATTTTAAATATTATAGTTCATTTAATTAAAAGATATTAATACTGTTGATTTGTGTTTGTTTTTGCATGACCTCCTAATTGCTTGTGGTCAGTTACTATTAGAGTGAAGACACAGCTGTTGATCTTTGACTTTCTAAACTGTTAACTTAGATTATAGAGATCAGCAGTAGTGGGCAGCACTAATCTAAACATTAGTTCCAATAGCCCTAAAACACTAACTCAAATATTTAGGCCCCCTAAATCTAAAGCACTAACTGAAATATTTAGCAAAAGCTAATTCTAAAGCACTAAAATAACCCAGTCAACCCATGAACATTCTTTAACAGACAAGAGTCACATGTTGCTCTCTTAAGACTTGTCATTGACGTTCCACAGCTGTATTTGAGTTCATATATTGTCACCTAGTGGATACATGACAAACACATGAACAAAATGTGTGATAACTTTCACCCTCAGCTGAATCAACGTTGATCAATAACATTTATAGACCTCAGTTAGTGCTTCTAAATTTAGCCTATAAATTTAGCAAGTGCTAATTCACTAATAAATTTTGAGGACACTCAGCCCCTTTGAATGGGACCCTTTAAAAGCCTGACAGCTGTACAGAAAGTCAGTTCATGCTACTGACATGGTATGGTATTGTACCTTGTCTGTATATGAATTCCTTGCAGCAAGTAAAAGAGCTCATCCAGAGCTGCTGCTTGTTTGTCAATCTTATTGTCTTGATATTTATTTTATCTAACAGAAACAATCACAAGCAGCTTACACTTATAACAGTATAATTAAAACAAGTGTATTTGATAGTTACGTTAATACCACAATTGAAAACTGATTGTAAAACAGATGCTGTGACACATCACAGTGATACCTAAAGCCATAATTAATCCTTAAGGATAAAGCAGCTTCATTTTATTTGTTCTTACAAAAACTTTGGGCTGTTCAATATATTTCTCTGTTCCCTGTCAAATGTCTTTAAATAAGGCAACAGGACGCTTGTCTGAACCATGGGGCACAGCTGCATTATTTTAAAATATTATTAATTTCTTTTTGCAACAAAGCCAAACAACAAATCACAGTGATAAACAGACCAAGACTTGAGGGGTCCAGTCGGTATCTGTCATCTTCTGTCAGATTCATGATGTCATGTGATCTCACCTGGACCTCCACCTGGAAGCCGTCATTGAAGGTTCCTCTCAGGATGAAGTTACGAGATGTGCCAACTAAGAACTCCTCCCCCTTCCCTTCAGACAAAGCTCTGATGACTCCAAACTTATCCGGAACCTGCAGACAGACATATTTATGCGAACTGAATTCTTAATAAATTTATTTCAATAATTGAAATGAAGATTTTTTTTTGGATAGCTGCATTTTTTTTTGTCTTTTTATTGTCTTTTATATCTACAAGAGTTTAGAGTTCTTCTGAAGTGTTACAAAGACAATTTGTAGAAACAGGACATGATTTGAGGATTTGTACTATGATTTTCTTTTAAACATTTTACAGAAGTAATAAGAAGCAGGTTTATTTTGAATTAACATGATAATGTGTTCATTCCTACAAAACTGTCAAATATATTTACAAAATATACTAAACTGATTCAGATTAGCATAAAATAAATCACCTTTAATAATTAAATGTCTGTGTCAATACCTCCCACTCAAAAAAAAGACAGCCCACCACCACCACGGTTAAAAAAAAATCCTAGGGGAAACCCTGAAAATGGATGGGTTCAAACAAAGGGTTGTATGCTGTGAGTTGTTAACACATCTACATTGTAAATACCAGGAAATAAAAGCTGACATTCTGAACTCGTCTCATCTTTTGATCTTAAACCTAAATATCTTCAGTGTCCAACAAAAACAAAATAATTTTACTCGCTGTTCCAATACTTTTGGAGGGGACTGTATGTGTACACATATGATTGAGTACATGTATGTGACAGAGTGGTTAGCGGAGTCATCCTGGAACCGGTATGTTGCTAGTTCGATCCCCTGTTCCAGCTGTCTCAGTTTTTGTGTCTTTGGGCAAGACGCTTCACCCCTAATGCCTCTGATGTGTGTCCCATCAGTGTATGAATGTGATTAGCATTGTGTTAGTCTCTACAGATTGATTTGTACATGTTAGCTTTGTAGTGAGATCTAGTAAAGTGCAGCGTGAATGAGTAAATGAGGGCACAGATTGTAGTGTGAAGCGCTTTGAGTATCCTGGTTGGATAGAAAGGAGCACAGTCTGTTTACCAGTTACATGTGTGTACACATATACGAGTGTGTACATGTGTGCGTACATGCATAAGTGTGCGCACGAACCTCAATTTCTCGGTCCACTCGAAGTTCGTGGTCCCACTGAAAGATTTTTCGATCTTTTCCTCCTCCAGTCAGCAGAAAGCCGCTTCTCATCTCACACATACAAAAAATGTTACTTCCCTCTGGACCTTCAACCTTGCGACTGATTTGAAAGGCTACACACACGCAGATAAAGACACACACAGACGCACAAGTTTCAGAAATTAAATATTAACAATTTAGTTAGCAGTAATCTAACATGCATGTTTCTGCTCTGTGGGAGGAAACCGGAGTATCCGGACAAAACATGGAAACTCCACACAGAAAGGTCTCAGCTCTCTGCTGTAATGAGACATCTGTCTGTATGACAGAGCCGTAAGTCTCTGTGTGACACTGATTATATAAATGTGGATGTAGTTCAAGCAGTGACCAGCAGGAGGAAGCAGCAGTCCACAAATGAAACATCTGGTTTTCAAAAGACATTTTCATCGTCTGCCATTCCAGATAAATGATTAAAACTTTATTTGTTTGAACTCTGGACTGATCTTCTGCCTGTACACGCCTGAACAGGTGAGTTTACTTAGAAATCTCAACAGTCTGACAGTTTGGCAGAGATGAACAGTTATCTGACTCCACATGAAAACTCAGCTGAAAATCATTTAGTTTAGGCATGTTTCCAGTGAAACCTGTTGAACAACATGACATTAAAACCATTACTGAAAGTGGGCCAATGCATTCCCAGCTGTGGTTTCTCTTCACAGAAACTCACTGATCAGGAGTACAAGTTGAAACAGAACTCTGCTCTGGATTTTAATGTCTTTATTTCTGCAAGTCACAACTATTTCAGTTTGCCTCGGGGACATGAACAGTTTAGCTCCAGTGTTGGAACTCATTAAAAAAAGGTTTGATACCAAAATTGAAATTGGACAAAAACTTGCTTTGCTTAAAAAAAAAAAAGGAAAAAAGAAGAGATCCTGGCAGACGGTGAGAGCAGACACAGCGAAACAGCATCTCTCAGAACTTTAACAAACTGAACAGTGTGTGCAGAACTGTTTTTAAACTTGTTTTTAGCTGTAGTGAAACAAAGAGTAGAAACATGGATGAGAACTTGAAGTAGTTTGTGAAACTGAAGTAGTGTTATATAATAATTTAATAAATTAAGATTTCAGTTAAAACTAAGATAAGATAAGATTTTACAATGAAACAGCACATTTAAAACATAGACAAACAAATCTGCACCTCTTGGTCCCTTTCCAGGCGCCGTCTCTGCAGAGCTCCTGGACCAGACCAACAGGTCTCCTCTAGAATCTCCGGTCAGGATGTCTCCGGTGCTCAGGAAGACCAAACACTGGATAAACTTTGTCTTATCGCAGTTCTGACAAGAGAACAACACTACTTTAGAATCAAACCAGGACCAGACAGTGATCAGTTAGACTGGGAGTAAGAACAGATTAGGACTAAAGTTAGATTCAGACCAGGGTTAGACTGGGACTAGAAACAGAGCAGGGTAGGGACATGAATCTGGACTTGAAGTCTTTTTAGGTGACAAACTGATGAGAAACAGTGTAAGTGAAAACTGCTCAGGCTGAAATGTGACTCAGGTTTCTTTGTTTTCAGTGAGGTGGAGCTTCCTGTTTGCTCTGCAGCTGAATACAGCTGAACTTCCTCCAGTTTTTTCTTTTCCAACTTTTATTTATATTAAAAAAGAGCACATGAATACAAGACTGCTAAGTAATCATCATTATACATAAAAAAACTAACTGTAAACGAAGACCAATACACAGACACACACTTTTTCTTTAAATATTTTCATCGTCTTATAATAATAATTAATGGAGAATTCATTTTTCCACTTTGCCTAAAACCAAACAGCTCATGTTTCCAGAGTAATTGAAAGTTAGGTGACATTTTCAAATCAACATGGTTACAAACATGTTGCCTAAATACTTTGCAATGATGTCACAAGCAGAAGAAGTGAAGTGCTACCTCTAGTAGTAGTTCCAGATTTATAAGTTGTTATAATGATCACATTAGGGTCACATGACACACTGCCTCACATCTCTTAACCACCCATTCATGAAAATGCTCTAAAACCTGCAGGAAAGCAACCCTCCAGGACCAGGATTAACCCCCCTGATCTATCCATCTAAACTTGGCAGAAAAAGTAATTTTTTGAGAATCCAAAACGCGTCCAACACTTCTTTTCTCTGCCGGTCTCTGTTTAATGGCGGATGAAATAAAGAAGGTGGCGGTATTTTGTTTACTTTGAGCAAGTGAACAAGATAAAAAATCCACCAGATAATTAAGAGGCGATCTGTTCGGTGAGTTTCACTCCAGAAGCTGCGAGGCTTTCAGCTACGTTCAGACCGAACTCAACTCTGTTTACTGAACCAGCGGCTGCTGACGTCATTACACTCTTGCGTGATGCTGCGTTCAGGACAAGCATGGAAAACCCACTATTCTTACGCCAATACGGTCGCAATGATGCGTTTAAGTACCGAAACATGGTACCGTTTGATGTTACGTGAATAGATACTTGGTAGTATCGAATTCGGTACCCATCCCTAATTTTGCTGCTGTTATTGACTCTTGTTTTGTGCTTTTTGTATATGCAGGTGCCTGCTATAAGATTGGATAATGGTAGGAGAAACACTGCTGCTAATTTTTAGCTTAACTGTTAATTAAAGAGGAACGTTGCATGAATAGCTGTTTGTCCCCAGTGAGTTGCAACAAACTCGAAAAACTAAACCCAGAACAGGATTTGCCCCATGGCTTCCTAACCACTGAGCCACAGCCACCTGAAAGCGTGAACAGGGACTAAAGGGTTGGGTAATAAGAACTGAACCCGTTTCCTAAAGGAAACATGACCTGCACCAGCCTTCCCTCAATTCATCCTGGTTTAAGACTTCAGACTTTCCTTGAATTCCTGAGTTTCATATGAAAAACAAAAATCATTTGCCATAACAACAGATAAAACAGACTATTTCTCACCCCAAGTAATCCCTTTTTTCTGACCAAAGAATTCCCATTCCAAGTCCAGAAGAAGATGTGGGACTTTCCACAGGTGATGATAAGATTTGGATCAGTGGGGTGGAACTCCACAACCAGGACCACCTCATTGGTAGTCTGTCAAGACAGCAAAGAACAGTTCGAACAAGGTCTAACATTTAATTTAAAAACAGGCAGGTAACGTGACAAACGTTTTATGTTTACCTTGATCTCAGCAATCTTTGCTTTCTTCTGCCAATTCCAAACTGTCAACATGTGGTCGTTACAGTCATCGATCACACTCAGGTGTTGACCAGAGTCCTGAGAAAAAACAGGAAATGTCATGTATGGTATGTCAGAAGCACTCGTGACAAGCATATTCTTCAAATACAAAAAGTCAAAGAAAACATCTTTATATTTAAGAAACTTGGCATAACACACATGATTTAACCCATTTTGTCCCTTAACTGATTTATTTTCTTCTGAACTTGGCTCAGCCAAAGTGAAACAGGAAGTGACATCAAAGGGGAACTCTTTAATAAAGAAAACTCTCTGGTCTTTGTTTATTGAAACATTATTTAAACTCTGCATTTTCTTCCCCTCTTACTGATAGTGACTCAAAATAATTTAAAGAAAAAGCAGATTCTTCTCTACAGTGTGTGTTGTGAGCTGTTGTGGCAAAGCCCTGTTCACATGCAGACATTCCACTGCATAAGATAAGATAAGATTTGACACTTTGACATCACTTCCTGTTACTTCACAAGCAAATATCCTAACAACTGTTCATCTCAGCAACATGAAATTTATTTTGCAATTTTTTTTTTTTATCAAAGTCATCTTTCCAAAACTACATTCATATGTGTTACAAAGATCTGACGTCACAGGCACTTTAAGGAACTACATTAATATGGTGCAGCGCAGTGATACTTACTGCTTTAGAGAAAGCCAGACAGCCAACACCACGTTCGAATGTTCCCATACCGATGACCTGCAGGGTGGACAGACTCACGCTGTCCCAAACACGAACATGGGGCTGCAGCGCCTGGACAGAACAGACAAAAACCATGTAGTTTGTGTGGGCTGTTACCATGATGGTGCGTGTTGCCATTCATCATCATGTCAGCTTTTAGAGTGTAAAACAGTGACTGTTGTTTTTAAGCTCCTCCTCAAACAAACTCCCACAACATGTGTGTGTGAAATTGCTGAGATCCTGTTGGCTCATCAGTGGTTTTTTTGTTGCACATCATACTTGATCTTATTGGGAGGGTTCAAACTTCTAATTGTTAAGAGCATTCAGGAGATGGCTTTTGTTCTTTGAAATATTAAGCTTTATTTCAGCTTCAATGGGATACACAGGGAAAATGTCATCATTTTGCATTTAGAAGTTATTAGACTTCCATTAAACTTAAATGACCTCCAATCACAGAGGTGTCAAAAGTATTCACATTCATTACTGAAGTAGAAGTATAAATACTAGGGTTTAAACATACTTTTTTAGAAGTAGAAGTATCAAGTAAAAGTATAAAAGTACTGGTTTTAAAACTACTTAAAGTATGAAAGTAAAAGCAATGAACCCTTAATAAAAAGCCATTAAGGATAAAAGCTTAGGCTGTGCCACAGGGTTCTATAGTTGTAATTAGTCTGTCAAAAGTTCAGTTAATACTTTTGCATTTTATTTAAAAATGTTTGTTTTTGTGAGTTCATTACAATGTGAGAACCTTTCTACATCAAATCACCGAAACAAACTCAGTGTATGTTTGCTTCTGACTGATGTTCATACTCACTCGTCCGTCTTTGTCAACTCCTGCGATCTGCCCTGTAGCAATGCGGATCTTATCAGGATGGATGGCCAGACTAATGCAGAAAGATGTTACTGTCACCAAAGGGAACCAAAGTAAAAAGAACCAGATGATTTTTAGTTTCTCACCACTTGATGCAGTCAGTGTGTCCAAGGTAATGTCTCTGAGTCCGCTCCTCGTAGTTAAACAAAACCACAACCGATGCAACAAAGTAAACAATCTCTCCTGTTGGAAGGAGGTAGATGTTTGCTCTGCAGTCCCTGCCACGGTAACCATATCTGCACACTGTCAAAGAAAACACCTGCACAACAGCTGGATGTCTCCTGAGGTTTTATTGCTGTTCTGCTTGTATCTACAAACACTCAGCTTAGTTTCTTCTTGTTTCTACTCTAGGGTTTCCAGAATCTCTCTGGACTTAATGTTTTTAACTAAAGGGATCTACTGAGGTTTTGTTAAGACTGAGGTTCTCATCACATGTTCTGACAAGACCTGATGTTCTTCTGAAATCCAACTAAACATTTGAAATTTGCTTTAGATCTGCTGTGGTTCTACAGAGATCTGTGTGGACCTCACAACATCTGCTGTTGGTTTTAATAAGAAGAGGCTCTAGTTACATTCAAGATTTATTTAGGGTTGTAATAGCATTAATTAGGATTGATAAAATCAAAATCAGTGAATCTAACTATCTGCTGAGGTTCTCTCTGACTAAATGGCAGCTTAGAATTTCCTACAATACGCGCCACTGACGATATCTGCAAAAGTGAAGGAAGCTCTTGGAACTCACCTGGACATTCACCAAAAACAACTTTCTATCAGCTGAAGATCCACTGAATCTGGTTTGATTTGCTGATAATCAGGACTGGGGCTCTTCGGAGATTCAGCTCTGTCTTTCTGTCGCAACAATACCACCTGTTTGACATGTCTGTGAATCTCCATCTAATCATCATGGAGGAATTTATGTTTCTTAATTGATCCTAGCAGCTGGAGAAGGCATTCAATTGTATTCCCTGAAGTACATGGTAGCGAGGCGGTCCTTTGCTCTGAACCTTTCAATACCTATACAGTTTTAGTCAGTTTTGCATTTCCAGCAGTAAATTTGGCGACTCTGCCAGAGTTCACAACTTTGATTGACAAAATTTCTCAGTGCAGCCAGGAAGCAGAAGGGGTCCAGTTTGTTGACCTCAGGGTTCCATCACTGCTATATGCAGATGGTCCTGTATGTGTCATAATCAGCCTTCACTGGAGCAGTTCACAGCCCAAGTGTGAAGCAGCTGGGATGAGGATCAGCAGCTCCAAATCTGAGTCCATGGTCCTCAGTTGAAAAAAGATAGATCGCCCTCTCTGGGTTGGGGGTGAGGTTCTGCCTCAGGTGGTGGAGTTTAAGTATCTTGTACCATTGTACCAGTTTGTTGTGGTCAAGAGGAAGACTAGATAAAAGGTAATGCTCTCTGATTACCAGCTGGTCTATGTTCCTACCCTCATCTATAGTAAAGATCTATAGGTAGTGACAAAATGTTTGACACTGCATACGAACAGTCAAATTGCAGAGGAGGTGGCTGTTCAAAGAAATGTCTGGACCTCTCTGCTCAAGTTGCTGCCCCTACAACCTAACTCTGGAATAAGCAGAAGATAATGGATGGATGTTTGACATGCCGTATAAGTTGTTTATTATCAGTGTAGGAGCTATTTTAACCTTTTTTACATTTGAAATTGTTCTTTAATTTATTTAAGATTAAATACTTTGCATAAATATTTTGTTAGTATTTTTTGTTGTATTGGTTTAATTGTAAAAATTGGGAAACCCCTAAGTATGTGCTCTAGTATTGGACCAGCATGCATTGGGGTGGGCATATGTTGTTGTTTTTTTTACCAGAGCAGAAGAGGGTGTGGTGGAACACAAATGTTTGCTTGTTAAATTTTGGAAGTTCCATCTTTTTTTTTTCTTTTAGATTAAATCAATGGAAGACATCTACATGGTTTTGGACAATGGACTTCTTTTGCCTGCATTGAAAATACTACCCCATTGCAATAGTGGCCATTTAAAACATTTGAACGTTAAAGAAAATGGCCAATACATAAAGTAAAAAACCTGCCCTTCAATAGATGGTGCTTAACTGTGGATTTTTTGGAGAATTCGACTTGCCGATTACAACTGGACACAAGTCAGTTGAAATTTGGATGGCTCACCTGTTGGAAAAGATTTATGGATGGATTGATTAAGGGATTTTTGGATGGATGCCCTGCTTCAGGCCTGGAACAAGACACTTGATTCATTCATCAGAACTGGTAGGTGTTAATATTGTTTATGCCATTAAGGAAAACGGATGGACTACTTGGACCACTGGAGTCTAAAGACAAAGTTTTTGCTGGAAAGTTTGATGAGCATTAATGAACTGAGTGAGCTGCTGCATAATTGAGCATCTGGTAGCCGGCCTACTTCTTCAGTTTTGAAAATGTTTGAGAAAATGGCCACAACAATCATAAAGGATACACCCATTCTAGTTTCAGTCTTTCTGAAGGAAGTTCTATTCGAATGTCATCATAGTTCTCTACATCTGAGGGGATGAACATGGTGATTGGTCGACCACGCATGAACATCTTGATGGAGTTTCCCTCTGAAAGAGTAGGATGAAAGAAGAACATGTTAATGAAGACTTTCTCCTTTGGTTTTAAAAATATATAAATATTTGAATAGACTTAGCAATAAATATTACAGCAAATTTTAGAAGGCTGTTTATTACTTATAGTAAGATTGTGATTCTACCTCATCCCAAAAAATGTGTTAAAATAAAGTGCATTTAAATCAATAAAAACTCACAATTCAACCACATTTTCTATTAAACTAAAAACAAATGTTACAACTGAGTGAAAAACTGGTTTCAGCATTACTGCTTCCATAGGATTTCAGAGGTTCAATATCAGTCAGGAGTTGCTTATCAAATGTGCTGATTATCTTCAGCAACAATGAGAGAAAGATTGAAGAAGGTTGCGGCACGGCTTGGTTTGTAAAGTTTCATCTGAAGGAACCGCAGAACGTTCTGCACAAAACCAGACCATACTGCACAACAGCAAATGCCTGTACCAGATGTCAGCATGGTGGTGGGAGTTGATTGTATGAATCGACTATAAACTCCTCGGTAGACCAAAGGATTCCCTGAGGTCATCTGTCTGACAGCTGTAGCTTGGACCAAATTGGGTCATGATACAACAGGACAATGGTAAAATGGACTGAACTTATAGAGCGCTTTATCAAGTCCCTCCGGACCCCACAGCGCTTTACACTTACAGACAATACTCACATTCACACTCAAATTCACACAATGATGATGGTAAGCTACATTGTAGCCATAGCTGCCCTGGGGCACACTGACAAGAGGCGGGGCTGCCAAGCATAGGTGCCACCGGACCCTCTGACCACCATCAGTAGACAAGGCAGGTGAAGTGTCTTGCCCAAGGACACGACAACAGAAACGGCTGGACGGGGGATCGAACCGGCGACCTTCCAATTCCAGGACAACCCCCCTAACCACTCCACCACAGCCGCCCAATGATTCCAAACACAGCAGCTACTCTACAACATAACTGTTTCAAAAAGAAAAAAATCAAGGTGCTGCAATGGTCCAAAGTTCTGAACATTGGTCTAATTGAAACGATGTGGGGACCTTTGAGAGCTGAGCAGAAACCAATGTCTGTAAACCTCAATGAACTGAAGATTCTCTTCAACCACATTAGAGACAGATACAGTTCTACAGAAAACCACTGCTGAATTATTGCTGTTGAAGGAGATTCTACAAGCTGCAAGGTCTGAAACCAGTTTTTAATAATGAATAATGACACAACACTTAGTTTAGATACAGAAACAAATAGCATTGTGGAAAAGCTATGTCATACAATAATCAGGCAGGTGAGCAAAAGGGAACAGCTACTTGTAAATCAGTAAAAGAAACCGATGCAGGTGAAGCACCTCAGACAGAAACACCAGGGGCCTTATGTACAGCAGGTCTTTGTACTTGAGGCATCTTAATGCCTGTTCTTCCATCATGGATTAAATTTTGAAAAGGCGTCTGTCTAATGTTGAAATAAACAAGTTCAGTTGAGCTGGTTACTTTCACTCTCTCCGTTTGAACATATATTGAAGTAAACATGATGTTTCATCACCTGAGAAGTCTGAGTGACATACAGCAGGTGGGTGTGGTTTATGATGGAAAGCAGTGATTGGTCTAGAAACAGAAAGAGTACTAAAGCTGCTGTTAGCATGTTATCCTTCCCGTCATGACTTACCAGCTTGGCTGTTTTTCTCCCGGGTTGACATTTTGGCTGGTGTGAGACAAACACATCATGACATCAACAAACACAAATGATGACAGAAATGTGGCCTCAGATACAAAAAGTACAAATGAGAAAATGAAATGTCTGTAAAGCTGATTTTGTGGGGACACATATTCTTATTGGCTATTTGTCACAATCAGAGGTGGGCACAGTTCTGCTTATCTGCTAACAAGGGAACTAGCTTCTCATTTAGCGGATTAGCATTTTTGTTGACTTTGGAAACTGTTAGCAGACCAATTAGCGTCTGTTAAACTAGGTTGCGCTAACTTTGAGACTCCTTACAGGCCGTGCTGGATGTGTCAGGCACTTTGTGTGTAGCATAGTGCATCAAGAAGAAATAAAATAACACTTAACAATATTTAAGTAACAAATAACAAAATAGACAACACAGAAAATATAGTTGAGGAAGTATTTGAATTAACAGTATTTATAAAAATACAAACATGATGAAAGAAATGCTTTTATTCTGAAATGGGTGAACTGGACAGAGCTAGCCACAGTATTCCTGACTTTGCGCCATTACCCATAATTCATACTGTATTTCCGCTTGCACTGTTGTTCACAGTTACGGGGATACTCTTCTCTATCGCTGTTTATCAAAGTATTTTTCACTGAAGTTTTTTTTACCTGGCGTAAATAGCAACACATTGGAGGTGTGTATACTGTAAGAATGTTTTAAAAAAGGGGCGAGGACAATTCTTTAACAGTGGCTCACCTGTCACTGCTCATGGACAGATAACATGAAGCTATGTCCTGATGTTAGCTACGTTGACATTATAAATTACCTCATCTTTCCTGAAGACACACGCATGCAAAATTATAAATGTCAATAGTTCTGGAAGTAAAATGTTCCTAAGCCCCCCAGAATTGTAAAAAAAAATTATGAAAGTGTTGTGAATAGCCCCTCTCCCCATTCTAAAAGTAAGATTGACTGGGTGCTAGTTTGCTTGTAACCTTTAGAGTTTAATTGGAGGGTTTCATACAACTGCAGTCATTTAAATAAATGACAAACAAAAATTAATGAACTGCCTTTAATAACTCCATTAGCATATTCTTTATTAAAACAAACCAGAGACTTTTACAGCCCCTGGGAGCTAATCTCCCCGTCTTTTAATCCTGTCCTGTAGTAAAAATATTTTAGAATGTATTTGGGAAGAGGATTGTTTAATATTTCCAGCTTACTCAGAATTGGGACAGTTAAATTGTGATTTTTGTGAAGTTATACCATGAAAAAACAATTGAAGCAATATGATGTGCAACGAGCCAGCGCATGGTCACACAAATATATGTCTTCCACAGACTAGACCGTCTCATTTCACAGCTGTTTATGCAGTCGACACAAGTGGCCTGCGGTCAACGTTGGGTGAGCCCAATGTTGGCCACAGTCTACGTGGGCTGCAACCCATGAATTCAGACACAGCCATAGACTCTTTACTGCACGACTCCTAACTGGAACCAAAAAACATGATCATAAAACACCAGTACTGGCTTCTCTGCATTGGCTGCCAGTTTTTTAGTGCATTGAATTCAAAATTCTTTTATTGGTTTTTAAAGCTACAGTATAAATGGCTTGGCCCCAGCCTATCTTAAGGATCTTCTACGTAACTGTTCTTCTTCTAGATCACTTTGGTCGAACAATAAACTGCTTCTACACGTTCCCAGGACCAGACTGAAAAGCAGAGGAGACCGGGCATTTGCTGTCACTGCTCCTAATTTGTGGAACAACTTACCATTCAATATTAGATCTGCCCATAATCTGGAACACTTCAAATCTCTTCTGAAAACTCATTTTTACTCTCTGGCATTTTTATAAGGATTGTATTCTATGTGTCTTGTCTATTTAATTGATTGTTTTTACTTTAGTATTAGTATGTTTTTACAAGTTGTTTTATGATTACTGTACAGCACTTTGATGCAGTTGGTTGATGATTTTTAAAGTGCTCTATAAATAAAGTTGACATTGACATTGCAGTAACTCGCACTGATGCTAATGCCATTCACCGTAGGCTTTAGGGGTGCACAATAACTATTGGCCCGATATCAGGGAATTGTGACGTCATACTTATCAGTCCGATATCATAACAAACAGAACCGATAATATACATACACTTTTGCCAGTGCGGCAGTGTGTTTGCTTATTTTATTTATCCTTTTTGGCCAAGCCGCTCTCTGTCCTGCCCAAGACCTGCTCAAAATTCACATGGCATTAAAGAAAACAACTTTCTCACTGGAAAAATAATTATAATTATAATATCCTGATGCATCTCAGTAATCCAGGTAAAAAATCAAAGGAAAAAAATTGTATAGGTCCTCTGGACGGGTTCTTCTTTAATGAAACGTTTCGTCTCTCTTCCAAGAGACTTCTTCAGTCTGAGAGTTTCATAAAGCCTGAATTTTGCCTGAAACTCTCAGACTGAAGAAGTCTCTTGGAAGAGAGACGAAACGTTTCATTAGAGAAGAACCCGTCCAGAGGACCTATACAATTTTTTTTTTTTTCCTTATTGGAGCAATGTTGAATAT
>NW_013952870.1:329037-338987 GCF_001266775.1 Austrofundulus limnaeus
AGACTTCTTCAGTCTGAGAGTTTCAGGCAAAATTCAGGCTTTATGAAACTCTCAGACTGAAGAAGTCTCTTGGAAGAGAGACGAAACGTTTCATTAAAGAAGAACCCGTCCAGAGGACCTATACAATTTTTTTCCTATAATTATAATACTCTGTACTGGAAAACAATTAGGGCTAGGTTAAAAAAAACTATTTAATTGATCTGGATCGATTCACGTTCAAATTTGGGAAAATCAATTCAGAAGTCATGAGACTGATTTTTTCCCATGGGTGTTGTGTGTGATGAAGCTGTGTGTTTCCATGTTGTGTGTCACTCCTGGCTTGCCGCAGCTTTACAAATGGTTGACGGTTAGTGCTAATGTTAGCTCTCGACAACAAGTTGTCTGGATCAAAACAAAAACAAAGGAATCACTAACATTACAGCTGATTCTCAGCTGAACTTAAAGATAACAGTGACCATGACTTTTGTTTGCAAAGATAAGCGCTCAGATGCAGTAGCGGAAAATGAAGCGGGCTACAACTGAGCAGGTGGTGAGGGGGTTCAGGTGCTTCAATCAAAACTACGGTATGTAAACATCTGACTGAAACGGTTGTAGGCATGTACAAATGTGTGAAAGATGACAGTCTAACAAAATCATTAAGTTTTGTTACCAATGTTATTTTTAAATTTAATAAACACCTTAATGTAATTCACAGTGATGGAATGTTGCAGTTGAAGTACTCTTTTTTTCTTTCTTTTTGTTAATACGTTTTATTGAACAGAAGGTAATAGAAACATTACAAATATACAATTTTCATACGCTCAAAAGAGTGGGCAAAAGTAAACACTTACATTATCCCACCTCTTCTCCTGCAACCTTTTCCCCATCACTTCTTCATGATCAAGAAAATCATTCTTAGTTTCTTAAAAAACTAATATATCCCACACTTTCTCTTGAAATTCCTTTGTAGTTTAAACCCTTTGAAACTTGAGACAGTTTTGTTTCAAGATTAAACCCCAATTTACAAGTTTGCATGTTTATAATTATGCACCAAGTTAGAAATAGTTTCTATTTGCAGAATTAGTTCCTTTGAGAATGTCTTACATATCAAAATAAATGTGTTACTGCATGAGATCCTTAACTAATTTAAAAATCAAACTGAATCGTGAATCGAATCAAATCAGGCCCCTGTGAATCTAATCGATTTGGGAAATCTGAATCAATTCCCAGTCCTAAAAACAATCAGTCATTTTAATAATTATTAATATTATTTTACCAACTAAGCAAGTATGTTACACACAAACATTTTAATTATAAACATAAAAAGGTCGAAAAAACTACTTCCAAACTGAGAAAATATAATGTTTGTAATTTAATGTAATTTCTGTTTTCGTTATTTAGTCAGTTTTAGTTAACTATAATAACCCTGCTCAGAAGCACTGTTTCAGGTTGAAAAAATATTTTACGTTATATATTAATAAAAACAAGTGTACTTTGAATCTAACTTGTGTTAGTGCATTATCTGTTTTGAACTTGTGGAATGCACTTTTACTCTTTGTACATATTTGTTTTAAATCAGACATCAGTTTTAAAGATCTTTTTTATAAAGTGCCTTATTTAAATAATGTTCATTTGAGAAATTGTTTTGTTTGATATATTTTAGGAAATGTTTGCTTGCAAAGAGTTTATTTCAAATATTACAATTTACAGTCATTTAGTTTAAGTCTTGTTTATTTATATTTTGATCTTACACTTTTCTCACTAGTCTTTTTACCTCCTTGCATGTTAACATTTATTATCAGTTATCGGCAGTTAGAAGGAGAAAATTATCGGTTCTTAAAAAAATTATTTTGCATCCCTAGTAGGATTTAATTTAGTAAAAACAAAGAACTGCAAGATTAAATAGTGAAACGAGGAAAAATCATATTTACAATTTCAGTCACCAGGTACAGATTCAGGGTTTTAGTTGATATTGCTGGAAGCTGTCTGATTCACAGTGATGCAGACGAGCTGCCTCTGGTGGCCAGTCTTATCCCAGATAGAGCTCTGGATCGGAGTGTATATCCATAGGCTTTTTATGGATAAAATGTAAAGAGAAGAAAAACCTCTTTGGTGGGTTTTGAGCTTTAAAGCTGCCAGCTGCGTTTGTTTACAATCCTCTTTCGTGGGCATCAAGTTCATTGCATAGGGCGCTGGGCACTATGGACATGCCTTTATTACCTCTTGTTGGTCCAGGCAAAATGTTTCTAAAGTGTTTCTCAATTTTCTTCAATTGTTGTGGCAGACCAAAACCAAAAGTTGAATCCGAGCTTATGATGGAACTGCTCAAGCTGCCAGTTAAAGCAAAAACAAACTGGTCTTGTTATCATAAGCAATGAATGACTTTGTTATTAAATCTCGGGTTCTTGGTCTGCATCCTGGAAATATGAAATCAGAGGGCGGAAGTAGCAGTAGTGTTGGCAGCCTACGCGTTTAGAGAAAACCATGGATAACTCTGGTTTGGATTGATCAATTTGCCACAGATAATCCTGCCCACCTTCAAATTAAAATAATAGAAAACTTCAACAGGTTTGTGTCAATCCCACTAATCTGCAACTGGAAGGAGATGAAGACGTGAGTGGCAGTCTTCTTAGTGGTTAGCATTAACTTCCACAGTGTTTTTTAGTGGTGCAAAAATTCATGTTAAGCCAATTTGTTAGTGAACCTAACTCTTTTGTTAGCTGTGCCCACCTCTGGTCACGATGATCGTGAATGTAGTAGTTTTGTGATGACATTGTCATTACCTTGGGTGATGCCTGGGTCCTTGTGTCTGAAAGAAACAAAGGTTTGGTTGATAATCTGGGTTATTAAAGATATGGTCTCTAAACATTTTAAGAGATTAAATAATGATTTGGAAGCAGAGACTGGTTGTAGATGTTTTACATAATTTTGATTTTAATAAAATTGGAGATTATATATTTGTATGCATGTAGTGTATATACACCGCCTATAAATAACATTATCCCGCTTTTTTATGCTTTTATTGCTGTCAAAAAGCAGACATGGTCATTATAAATGTGCATTTTTGACAAAATAATGTAAAAAAACTTTAAAGTTAAATCAAATTTCTACAGTAATATCAATTAAAAAATGAATATGTTTCTCTAGGTGTTTCTACAGGGTTTGTTTACAGGAAGGTGTGCTTTTATGTCTGGCTGCTGTACCTTTCTGCTTTTTTCACCATCTTTGTCAGCAGCTTGGAAGTGGATGCAGCTTTCACCAGTTTTTTTCTGTTTTCCTCTGAGGATTCCCAGGTTGTGCTCTGAGACCTCTCGATACCCGAGGACCGCTTCACGCTTGGACCCCTGATTACACAAACACAGTCAACATGGCAGAGGGAGAAGCTGCTACAGGCAGGAGGGCAGTGGCAGGAGGAGTTGTTACAGGGAGAAGAAGGAGGAGATAGATGAAGTAGGTTAATGAGTTCATGGAGAACACGTTAGTAACTTTGATAAATCTTAAACAGCTTCAAGTGTTATTTCTGCAGAGCAAAGAGCAGTTAGAGGGAGCAACATCTGAAGAATCCTGAGGAAATCCGAGGGCTTGAGGGGGTTTGAGGAGACTGAAAAACCAAAAGCCATTTTCACAGACTGAAGCCAAGAAATTAGATTTGACAGATCTGTTTTTAATTGTTGGCTCCTTCTGAAAATGAGTTTTCAAAGGTTACAAAGTTTTATTGAGAAATGATTGTTGTTAAAAACATTTTAACGTCTGAAGAGAACTTTGAGAAATCAAACTGGAAATTGGCCAGTCAGACAGGTTTGTAGCAAAACCAGGAGTTCCGCATAAAAATATTTTTCCAGCATATATTTTATTTTTGAAATTTCTTGTCTCATGCGGAGTTTATCATTCACTCCTAGTAGTTAGAAATGGTTAGTTGTCAGTTAGTTGGTTAATCATTAAAAACCAGCTAAAAACTAGTGATAAAGCTCACTTATTATGAATACTCCTTAGGACTACCTGTAGTTAATCAGGTGGTCGAAGGCTGGTACTTTGTGGGAGGAGTCAGAATTTTTGTAGTGTACATTTGAAAACAGCTCAGCCAAACAGCCCCCTCCTATTTTTCTAACATCTGATTGGCTAAAAAGAAACACCTGACCCTGAGACGATCAGCACACTCAGATGTAGGAGGAACAGGGCCTGAGGGTCCTCAGAGGCCAGGGTTAATAAAAAGAGATCAGACCAGCATCAGCAGGAAGGGAAGTCAGAAGCAGCTAACAAATCATAAACTGGAACCTTTTAGGAGGGGCGGGGCTTTTGTTGCTGTCAGAGGGCGGGGCTGGTTTCTGTTGGGAGAGGGATGGGAGGGGAGAGAAAGGAGGGGGAGACTGGTCCTTTGGGGGAGGAGCTTCCTCGCCCTCATGGATCTCCTCCATTTGAGACCGCTGACTGCTGATCTCCTTCTTCCTGTCTGCTCCGCTGTGAATAGAACCAGGATGTGAGTCCAAAAACCACTGCTTCTTTTCTCCTGATCATCATATTAGTTCTGTGTTCTAAAAGAGTTGTATTAATTTTACCATACTCAGGCTCCACCGTGTATCTGATGTGTTTCTACACATTTAACCGGGCTGTACTAGGCTTGGGCGGTATGACGATATTTTGGTATACCTCATTGTTGAAAGATGTTGACGGAATTTAGAAATTATGACAGTATATAGTTAATCGCATGAGGTGATGTGACAAATTGCCACAAGGCTGCTATGAAAACTGGGACATAAATAGGGCTGCAACTAACGATTATTTTAATAATTGATTAATCTGTCGGTTATTCGTCCAAATCATTTAAACACTAGTTATATAAATATAAGTAGATATAAATTAATTGAATTCCTGTATAAATTAGGGATGCAAGTTATTGATTAATGTGAAGTTGTCTGAAGTTGATTTATCTTATAATTGATAAGCAGCCATTTTCTTAAAAACCAGAGCTTTCTTTTGAATCAAGAGGGTCAAAATGAAGGATTTTTAAAAATATGCTAAATTTAAAAAAAAGCACATCATAAATATTTTCACAATTGATTTTGCCAGCCATTTTAAACACTGACTGGACCCCCAAAATGTGGATTTCTTATACATTATTAAACTTGGTTATAGCTATAAAACATAACAAAACAGAAATTTAATAGGTTGCAGAAAGAGGAAAACAGAAGAAAATAATAAAATTTTTAGATTTTAGATGTGAAATTATTATTAATTTGTTATTATAATTAGAATTTATTTGCATTTAGATTTTATGATTTTTCTCTAATTCTTTACATTTTGCTTCCTTCTTGTTGGTTTCTGCCTGTGGCTAAAACGACTCATTAAGAGGTTCTGAAGCAGCACCCCATCCCTCCGCCTCCCCTGCTGAGTCAGACCAGGGGCCTCATGTACAAAGACTTGCGTGGATTTCTTACCGATACATGACGTACGTTCAAATCCAGAAAACTGCGTACGCACAAAAAAATCCAGATGTATCAAACCGTGCGTACGCCTGAATCCACGCACATTTCTTTTGTACATCACAACTAACGTGGAACTGAGCGCAGGTAAGACACATCTCCTGACACGCCTTCATTAATATATGTTAAACAGATACAAATTACTTCCTGCATGTGTGAAGGACATGTTTGAGTGATCCCTGCACGATCAGAAATGATTTCTAATGTCATAAAAATAATGAATATAATGTGAGTGAGAAAAAAATCCTAAGTAAAAATAGGAATAAAACATGTTAATCAAGCAAAGAACGAGTGATTGTGTGTCTGAAAATATTAACTTTGCGCACAAGTTTATTACCATAATTACTGTAAACACAGAGGAAATTAAATGTTTGGTAGAACATAGATCTTATTTTATTTCATAGCTGATATGAAGAAACGAGTCTCTGCGTCTCAGTGGAGAGTTCACATGAAGTGACGTGATGTTGGAGAGTCTCCACAAATGCTGCACGCTCCGCAGCCTTTGTGCGCAGTCTGTTTGTCTGTCAAGCTTTTGCTCTCCTACTTACAGCATTTTCACAAGTTGTACAGTGTACTTCCTTCCACGTGTCATTTTGGAGAAATCAACAACATAAACGCCAAGTATGAAACACCTCCAGTGCCGGCGAGGGTGCGGGCTCCAGAGCGCGACCATAACTCAGCCTTTAGAATCATATGGATGAGATGATTCCATTGGTCATGACTCTGCTTTCAGTGAACTGGACCGGCACAGTCCCGATCGGTCTGCCAGCTCACTCTGGAAAGCTCCCAGTTCAATCGTTGCTGCTGCACGTGCATGCGCACCGGTGCGTCGCGCTCCCAGAGCGCCGCAGTGCCAAACTAAAAAATGATTTTTCCTCAAAACGGCTGATGAGCCACTCATCAGAAAATTCTATCTGTTTATAAATAAAAGCTCTGTGTGTTACACTATTTATTATATCCTCCAGTAAGGCTGAATTCGCTCCTGTTAAATATATTTTTGGCACAACTTTGCGCATCCTCTATTTAACTGCATCTATGTGGATGTAATAATTGTTAATCGTGTGTGTCTGGTGTGAACAATAATCATTTTCACATCATGAACAGTTTCTCAGAATCACCTCTAAGTGTCGCCAATGGAACTAAACCCACAGAAACGTGCGTACACCAGCCTTGGAGTTGGCGTTGGGCTGTGCACATTTCCACGTTCAGTTGAGTTTTGATACATCCAGAGTTTTGCGTGGAAAACGGCATACGCAAGGTTTTTGTGTGTACGCACTAGGGTTGGGCATAATCGTATCGTGTGCAATTAATCGTCAGAAAAACAATCGATTACTTTTTGGCACTTGACAATTAATACAATTAATGCCACCAGGCAGACTGACTGGGGATTACTCCAGTCAGTCTGCTCAGTGCTCCTCTCCGCTTCAAATATGACGAACATTAAAATAAAGTTCTGTAATTTATTTATCTACACAATTTAAAATATGATGCATAGCCTGAAATCGGTAATTTTCACACAATTTGGAACAATTTTTTACAAAAAGCAAATCTTTCCCACTAAATTGGTAATGTTACTACAAAATAAGGGTGTCCAGGGACTCAGGGCATTAATAGTCAAATTAATCGTTATCGGCTAAATACCACAATTAATCGTGATTTATTTTTTTGCTAATATTGCCCAACCCTAGTATGCATCATTGATAACATGAGGTCCCAGGAGTTCTGCCTGCGTCTTCTTTTATTTTCCCTTCGTCCTGAACCGTTTTGCTGCTTATCAAATAACTGAGCCTCGGTCAGAAAAAAAGACTGGAGGGTTTTTATATTTCTGGCCCGAGAGAAGGAGTCCCCGACCCCCGGGACGTGCTTCCTTCTTGCGATGCGGCTCGCATCAAATCAAACCGTCACTTAAAAAAATTAAATGTGGCATATACTTTTTATCATAACATCTACTTGGCCTAAAAAAACAGTTTTTAAGTTCAAAGTCTCTACTTTTCATTTTCACTCGAGAGTCTCAAGAGAGGGCGGATCATTACAGGTAGAGTTTTTTTTCTTCCCAAACTTTATTTAGGTCAGCCAGCATTGACAACGTCTGCAGGTGACGTAAACGGCTCTGCGACATGGTGAGGGACGTATAAATCGCACAACACAACGTATCAATAATGAAATTCATTGCCAACACTTTTAAAAATCGATTTTTATCCATTTTATTGATTCGTTGTTGCAGCCCTAGACAAACATTTGAGGCTTTTTCAGAAGACAACCTAGCCTGGTTAAAACCAGCCCCTCGTCCTTCACTTTGCTTTGTACAAGGGTCTGGACTCTCCGATATAGAGAAGCAATTCTTGCTGGAGGCGTGGCCTCTGTTGAATTTTAAAATGATTGGATCTGTTAGCCGCGACGTATGCGTGACAGCTACACTGTGAAGGAGGCTAAGCTAAGAAGCTAACCGGAAATCTCGTGTGCTGTAAACAATCCTATTGAGAGGAGAGAAGTACCGAGCCAAACGAGACAACTCTAAATGAGAGCTGCTGCTTTGTCAGACAAATTTCATTCAATTTGGAAGCCTTATCAACACGGACTGGCTTCATTCCCTTCCTCCAGTGCAATTGCTAAACTAGCAGACCATGCACAGAAAATTGACGTTCTGTTCTCTGATTGGCCCAAATGAAATGCTCCCGAAGAAATCCTTGTCTATGGGAGAAATCCCAGACAGAGCAGTGAAAGAAAACTAGAACTGAGCGGAAATGCGTAGGAAGGCAAGGGCCAGGCTAAAGACATCTCATAATGTCACTGATGCACATTCTCACCATCTCGGCTCAGAAGACTTTTTGTAAAGCCATACAAGAGCAGTGGGTCATTTCAGGTCATCTTAGCCCCTTTCATAAGACGGCTCAGTCCGGGCCTGATTCAGTCCTCCAACGAGCATTCAGAAAAAACACGAAGGTGGACAGGCGAGTAAATTTTACTCGCCTCTCATGTGCCCCTGATCCGCGAGCAGAGGTAGTATCAGAGCCGGACCCGAGCCGGGCAGACGACCCACTTGTGAAAGCAACCCGCAGATCCGCGCTCAGAATATGATGACATCCGTTAGCGACCACAGGATTAATCAGCAAACAGCTTTATTAACAAGTGATTAAAAATGACACAAAATAGCAACTTGTTTAAGTTGTAAAAGTTAGTTTCATTCTTTTCTCTCTCTCTCTCTCTGATAACGCAGAGCGGTGAGCAACGGAGGGGCTGTCTGATGTGTGTGCGTGTGCGCGCTTGATATGTCAGTGCAGCTGGAGATTTATTACTGAGGGAATATTAAAGACGACAAAGAATAGCAAATTTGTAGCAGGTTAGTTTATAAAATATTGAGCTACAGGTTTGCTATAATGAGCTGATTTTGTTCATTTTTTTATTTTTTCTTTCGGATACGACGCAGCAGCCTGTGAGCGGTGGAGGATTATTCTACAGATTTTACGGAGGGAAGACGTGAAACAGCAACTTTGTATTAGTTTGAAAATATTTAACTGCCACAGAATAACTAAGGTGAGTTAATTCAGTTGTTTTGTTTGATACGAGGCAGCAGGCGTCTGTCCCACAATAAATACGTCGCGTTCCAGTTCAGCTCAGTTGAGTTCTGCTCCACGCCTCTTTTGGATCCGCGCTGCTGGTTCATTTATGAACACATACATGGGAGAGGGACCCGCCCGCCTTCACCTGTGGTCTTATGAATGACCTGGGGAGGCTTTAAAGCCAGACTGGTCTGTGTGGCGATTGTGCGGATTTGACTTATGAAAGGGGCACCTGTGGATCATGCAAATGCTCCAAAACTTCACACCTCTCTCTGTCTGTACAATATTAGGCTGAAAGCATGTCAACACTCAAAAGCAGCCGCACCTCCGCTTCACAGTAATATTGTTAGATTAAACAAGCTCCTTGTTTAATCTCCTAAACTCGTCAAACAGACTGCATCTGAATTATCTGGTGGATTAATTATCTTGTGAACACCACGTTCGCTTGCTCAAAGTAAATAAAATACCGCCACTAGCTTTATTTCATCCGCCATTAAACAGAGACCAGCAGAGGAAAACAACAGAGGCCGAACGCGTCTGACCTGAAAGAGCACAGGCAGCCAGCTTGAAGTGTTGGATGCGTTTTAGATGCTCAAAACGTAGCTTGAATATCTTTTATTTATTTTAACTCAATCCTCTTTTGCTTATTTGACAAACTTATCTGCCTTCCACGGATCTCCATCACACAATTTTTCTAGTGGGGAAATGAAATCAATAGAAATATATGGAGCTGGGTTTTAATTTGTGCAATAAGACAAAACACAACGCTAGTTGTTTTCAAGAGTTTGCACTTTAAAAAATTAAGTTACACAACTAATGTTACAATACATAGAGTTGGATGTTGTCTTGATATTTGTTAATTTTATATATTGAGAAATATGTAAAAAAACAAAAGTTTATTATTTAAACACACACACACACACACACACAC
>NW_013952870.1:339052-343858 GCF_001266775.1 Austrofundulus limnaeus
ACACACACACACACACACACACACACACACACACACACACACACACAAAACCGAAAATTGGTACCATTAAGTACAGGTACCGAGTCCCACGTGCCGGATATTAGTACCGAATCGATTCAAATGCCAAAGGTACCCATCCCTAAATATCGGTAAATATCGGTTATCGTCTGTAACACCAATTTAAGCCGATATAGACTGAAATTTTCATATCGGTGCATTGCTAGTCCTCATGATAAGTCATGAGGGGGCTGATGGGCTAAGGCCCATCAGCTGGACAAGTTTTGGGGATTTTACCTCTTGGCAGCAGACGACACCGTCTCCTTTCTTGTGACAGAGGTGGACTCTCTCTTTCGTCCAGATGTTCCTCCATTGGAGATGCAGGACAAGGAGTAAGCTTCACGCAGTCCAGGTCCACCTGTAGGGGGGCAGCAGTCGTGTTAACATTGGTGCATCTTTATTAGGCTGCAAAAGTATTCACCACGTTTGAATCGTTCCTGTTCTGATGCTTTACATCCTTAAACTTTGAAAATTATAATTCACCAAAAATACACCAGATTACCTATATTTCATTAAACATGTTCTAAACAAAATGTTGCATGTGAAAATATTTTCACAGCATCATTATTAGCATAAAGACACGTCCAACTTGTATCACTAGCAAATAGAGAACACGCCTGGAAAAACACTGCTTTCTATGAAAAAAAAAAAAAAGAAAAAACACACAACAAAAACATGTTTATTAACTCACTCACAATGAACATGGAAACAACAGCAGCCAGATTACATCTCCTGCTCCAGGTCCAAGTGAAGAATGCATCCCAGCTCCCCCAAACAAGCAGCCAAAGACCATTCCCACCTGGGCGATCAGCTTTGACATAGCTTAGCTGTCAGAGGGGAAATATTCCCCATAGCTTTATAAGACTGAATATTACATTTATTGATGTTAATAAAGCAAAAACTCAAATTCTTTGTCTGGTTGATGCAGCCGCCCTGTCTGCCAAATCTATCACCCTCCCCCAGGCCAGAAACGTTGGAGAAATACTGAATGTCTTCACCTTTAGTTTAAAGCAACTATCACCTTCTGATGCTAGAGGAGTTTAAAAAAAGGTCTACCTGTGGGTAATTTAAGTTAAAGATGTTTTCAGTGCACCAGCTGTTCTGACAGCTCACAGAATCAATAGCAGTCTAACACCTTTAAGTATTAAGACAGGGCTGCCCAACCAGTCGCTTGGTTCCCAGTCGCCCGCGAAGCGCAATGCTCTAACAGCTGACGACCCGGCTTGTCAGCTGTTAGAGCAAGGTGACATGTTCGCTCGCTGAGCTTCATTCTAAGTCCGGCAGAAGCGGTGGAGGTGGGAGGAATTTAAGTAACACATTCCAGCAACGCGCTCCCTCACCCTCCCCATCTTGTATTCTCACAGACGTAGTCTTGCAAGTTTTTGGTGCTGTGAAACAATGCTCCGAACATGATCTTGCAAAACTTTAGGGTCACGTGTTAAAACATGGCGGAGAGGTGGAAAAAAATGAATGACAAACGAGCTGACAGGCAAACTAAAACTTATTCTTTTCACCTGGAGTGGGAAGAGGACTCATATGTAATTAGAGCGCTGCCTTGCCCTAAAAGGGTAACGTGGAATGGCATTTCTTTCAAAACAATGCACACGCTACGAGACGGATTCCCTCCTAAAGCGTCAGCTGAAACCAAAACAAGCTTGCAGCTTGGTTTTCACTCGGTCCAACAGGTAAGGCTACTACGATAGCCTTATCTACATCCTAGCTCAACACAAAAAAGGTACTTCAGCGATGACAAAGTTATGAAAGAACTGTTTGACACTGCAGATGTGCTTTTCCGTGATTTTAAAAATAAAAGTGAGATTGTGGCAGCTATAAAGATGCGTAGTTGTCCAGGATAGATGATAATGGGCCTCATGCAAGAACATGTTCATATTCTTATCCTAAATTTCTCTTACTTTTGTTTGTATGAAGGGTTCATACGAACATGCCACATCAGATTCAACAAACTCTTCTATCTTCAGGAAAAGTGTTAATGAGCTGCGTAAACATGATGAATTACACCTGTTCGTATCCAGCTGCTCATGCATGCGGAGAGGTAATTTACATTACCACCCCAAAAACACCATATAAGGATATACGTTTCCTGCCACACATACCAGGACGTGTCCATTCATGAATGACATCGCAAAGTAAAAAAGAAGAACTTTACGAGTTCAGAGATTGAAGTCCTGCTCTTGGAGATCCACAAAAAAATGTAATTTTTAGCAGCGTCAGCTTGAAATTAAGGATCTGCTTTAAAGCCAAGGAATGAAATGACGACTGCTGTTAATGTCGTGTCTCCTGTGGGTCGTTACAGTCACAGAAATAAAAATCTAAATCATATTCATCTCTCTCTGTAGCCCTGCTCTAGTTTCTCTTTGGTCAAATATTTTTAATATCAGTGTAAACAACTGTGTTACATAGTTTTCATTTATTCAAAGGAAGAGCGGTCGTGCACCGCTACCCCCACTCCAACCACCACGCGTCCTGGCGGTCTCCCCCCTCCCGACCGTCACAAGTGTCGGATGCGGTTCTAAAAATAAGCCGTTTAAATGTATCCAAACATCAATTAATTCATAATTTAAGTTGTTTTTTAGTTTGAGATCTTCATATTATTAATACTGTAGTGTCATACAACAGCATTAAAAGCCAGTTTAATTTAATCTAATCAATTTATGTTGTTACATTTAAAATCTAATTCCAGTTCAAACAGAATAAACTACTGTCAACATAATTATGGAGTGTGATTTATTTTCAACTTGAAATATCTTCAAACTAATGAAATATTAAGTTATTAATGAAGAAAATCCGTCTGGATAACAGCNGTTACATTTAAAATCTAATTCCAGTTCAAACAGAATAAACTACTGTCAACATAATTATGGAGTGTGATTTATTTTCAACTCGAAATTTCTTCAAACTAATGAAATATTAAGTTATTAATGAAGAAAATCCGTCTGGATAACAGCAGACTGACTGCTCGTAAAATATACGACAGGTCTGGACCACTCGTGAATTTTGTTCGTATCTGAAGAAAATCTTAGAATACCAAAACATTGGTGGTGAATGCCACAAATTCTCCTAAATCACTCGTACGCACAACTTAAGAACAAATCTGTGCGTAYGAACGGTTCTTGCATGAGGCCCATTGAGTCCTAATTCGTGTCCATGTTTCAGCTGGACTGCTCTGGAATGAGGTTTTGACTCTGCAAAATGATATTAGGATCAAACCCTGAGCAACAAGTAGACCTGTCACGATAGCAAATTTTGCTGGGTCTCACAAATTATTGCGATAAGCGATAATATTGCCTGGTGACCATTTTACAACTAATAATTATAAAAGCGTGATATGTAAGTGTAATAAATCAATAAACTTTAATTTTTAAAGAATGTTTAACAAAGTGGACTCTCAGTCTCTAACAAAAAATACACTTGGAAAAAAAAAACAAAAAACAACAAAATAGAAAATTAAACACCACGCACAACGAAGACAGTAAATAAACAATAATAAAGAGCAGCATCTCTTTAGAGATAAAGCAAACTACACAGCCTGGTGAGGACCCACTGTTWCTTATGGGGACATAAGCCCAGTTCACATCCCACGTAAAGTGTAGGCTAGGTTTAGGGTCAAATGGTAATAGAAAATACTGGTAAATGAATGAAAGTCAATGCAAAGTCCCCATAAGGATAGAAGAACAAACGTGTCTGTGTGTGAGGAGGGGACAGTCAGGGAGGAGACAAGCAGAGCGCTGCGGGGGAGGAAATCAGACAGTTCGCCGTTTTCCTCATGAGTTACTGGGACAGCTACAGGTTTTTTGGGTGTTTTGTTAAAACACAGATGGTGCGTTTAAGTTTCCTGTTATTTTTGAGAGCTACAGGTAAAGTCTTGATGAATTTGTCGTGGGTCTGGGGGAGTTTCAGCCCCCACCCCATTCTCCTCCTCTCTCTGTGTGTGTCTCCCTGCAGTGAAATTCAGGCTCTAGTGCTCCGACACTGCAGCAGCCGCATTCTGCTTTGGAACATTTCTTCAGTTTGTTATTGCTACGAGCTCTCATGCTAAAGCGAGAGTTCACTCCTCCCGACACCAAGAAAGCAGGAGGGGAGGAGTCAGCTGAGCTCCTGTGTAGCAGAGCACAGAGAGGGAGAGAGACGAAGTAAACAAACAAGCAGGAAAATGAAACTTATCGTCCTCATTTTTTTTACCGACCTCAGAAACATTTATCATGCAATTAATTGATTTATTGACTATCGCGACAGGCCTAGCAATAAGTCACATGGATGGAGAGTTCTGCAGTCTGCTGTCAGAGGAAATGTATCCCACCATCAGAAGAGGTGCTTTGAACTTGACAGCACTTTTTGGATCTATCAGTGTGAGTCTGCTTTCTCTCACATGAAAATCATCAAATCCAAGAACAGATCCACTGACTGGTGATCATCTGAAGACCTCTCATCCACCTCATACTGCTCACCCTGGTTCCTCCTCTCAGTGTCAGAAGTCCCACTAAGAGGTAGAGACATTTATTTTTATATAGCTTGCATAAAAAGTTATCCTAAACTTGTCACAATGTGTCTGCATGTTGTTTTTTATATTTTTATTTTATTTGTTTTATTACATTTTAGACCAGACTAGTGTGTTATGCACTGACTGGCACATTTGTGTTTGTTATTTATTTATTTTGCAGTTTGGGTGTGCCCTTGTTTTCTCTACCTAACGTGTGTGTGTGTGTGTGTGTGTGTGTGTGTGTGTGTGTG
>NW_013952870.1:343914-346861 GCF_001266775.1 Austrofundulus limnaeus
GCTGTATATCTTTCTATCTATCTATCTATCGTGTGTGTGTGTGTGTGTGTGTGTGTGTGTGTGTGTGTGTGTGTGTGTGTGTGTGTGTGTGTGTGTGTGAGTGTGTGTAATCTTGTCTTATAGGTGGTGAACCAGGTGAAACTCTTTGAATGGCCCTTTGGAGCCAGCAGTCTGGACCAGTGAGGGCCAGCAGATGACACACCATCCTGCACAGAGATTGAGGTTTGAAATAGTTTTGGAGATTTGTGAATCTGCACCATCGTAAGTCACTTTTTGTAATAGTATAAACAAGTTTTATATTGTGTGCTTTGAAAAAAGGGCAGCACTCTTATGGTAGCCATGTTGACCCTGATAGTTTTTTGTTTTGTTTTTCCTCCCCTGTATGGAGAGAAGAGAGGAGAGTTCTTTGAATAAACAGAGAGGAGTTCCCATGCTCCAAATTTATTTGACTCTGGGATCTCTCACTGGGCAGGTTTCCAGCCCTCATAGCTCGCACGTTAAGCCGGGTTCCCACCAAAAGCGTCTTGAGCAGCAAAAATGCTCCTGCCGCATGCTTTTGGCTGCTTGTTAACAGATGTCCGTTCACACCGAACGCGTCTGAAGACGCACAATGGGAGGAGCGTCTTTATTCGTTTTCTGGTCTGTTGACGGTTGAAATAAAGATAAAATGAATAAAATGGCTTTGCTTTAATTACTAAAGAGCAAGCGAACGTTGCGCTCAGCAGACAATTAATTCACCAGATAATTTAGAGGCGCTCTGACGGACTTTTATTTTCTTCTTTTTTTCAGACTGGGACCAGACAAGAGACTTGTAAAGGGAGGAGGGTCTTGTTTTTTTTTCCAGTCTGTCTTTAATGATGGCTGAAATAAAGATAAAATAAATAAAATGGCTTTGTTTTATTTACTAAAGAGCAAGCGAATGTTGCGCACAGCAGATAATTCACCAGACAATTTAGAGGTGGTTTGTTCTATTAGTTTCGCTACTCCAGGAGATGCGAGCTGAGGGACTTTTTTCTTTTGTCCCGAGCTCAGCGAGCTGCTGTTTCATCACATCGGTACTGATATCTCCAGCCAGAACACCAATTGCAGATGGTCAATTTCAGCTAAAAAGGCTCCTGTCCGTCTGTGTCGGGTTCATGAAACCGTCATGTGAAAAAAAAATTCTCTCCCGATTGGCTGCTGCTGCGCATCAAGCAAAGTTCAATCTGTTGAACTCCAGCAACCGCTGCTTTGGACACGCCGCATGCATGGAAAACGCTCTGCCGCATCCTACCGTTACCTTGCGCGCTGCTCTAAACTGCCAAAACGTGCCGCAACACGCTGCGCTGCTCCTAGATACGCGTCCATCATAAACTTTGAATGGAAACTGGCTGCTTCGGCTGCTCAAAACACGTTTGGTGTGTACCCGGCTTTAGAGTGAGTATTAATTGGAGGAGGTAAAAAATTGATCCTTTTTGTTTGAGCATCACTTTTCTGTTTCTCTGTCAGGAGATAAGTAAGGATTTTATCATCTTTTTTTGTAGGTAAATATATGGTTAAGTAGATAGTTTTGTTGGACAATACTTTAAATTAAATAAAACTAGCAACACAATACTTTCTGTTTTATTTACTTTAAAGAAGTGAGGAGTTGGGAGATGAAAAATTATGTTTTTTTGATACTGAGACAGGACGAGTAGATATTGGCAAACTGCTGACTACAAAAGTAGATCTTGGTTCAAAAAAGGTTAGGCACCCCTGTATTAAGAGATACAGTGCAGGGCTTCCCCTAGGATTTTTTTTAACCGTGGTGGTGTGTGTGTGTGTGTGTGTGTGTGGGGGGGGTAAATGGAAATTGAAAGTTAATTTAATTCGTACATTGTTATGTATACAAAGTTTACTACATACAAATGTTCTCAGTCAGCAGGTTGACAGTTTTAGGAGCAGCTTCAGGAGAACTTCCTCGTTCTCCTCCTCATCCTCTTTGAAATAGAGACCAAAAATCAACATCCAACATCCATATGCTTTCTGCTTACAGGTCAAACATTTTCATTTAAATAGGAGTATACTGTGTACATTACCTTATTAAAAGTTACAGTTTAGTGTTCTTAGGACTGAAGACTTTCTGAGGAAAGAGGTATTTAAACATTGGGCCTCAGGCAAGAACATGTTCGTATTCTTATACTAAATTTCTCTTACTTTTGTTCGTACAAAGGGTTCGTACGAACATGTCACGTCACATTCAAAAAACTCTATCTTCAGGAAAAGTGCATAAATGAGCTGCGTAATTTCCACCTGTTCGTATCCAGCTGCTCGTGCACGCGAGAGATTAGCATAATTACCACCCCAAAAACACCATATAAGGCTGTGTTTCCTGCCTCAGATACAAGTGTTCATTCATGAAAAATGACAGCGAAAACTAAAAAAATAAAAACTTTACGAGTTCAGAGATTGAAGTCCGTCTGTCAGAGATCCAGAAAAGAAAATTGTCATTTTTAGCAGGTCAGCTGTGGGATAAAAAGAGCTGCTTCATTTATTCAGAAGACACAGCGCTGCGCACCATACACACCCCCCCCACCCCCGCGGTCGCAGGTGGTCTCAGGTGCGGGTTTGAAATAAGCTTTTTAAATTTTTTCAAAATAAGTCTGGCACTTTGGAGAAAATCCAGGACTGGATCATATATCCCATCTGGCCTGGGAACGTCTCGGAGTCCCCCAGGACGGGCTGGAAGGTGTCGCTGGGGAGAGCGGGGTCTCCTGCTGCCCCCACGACCCAATCCTGGATAATCCGGCCGGACGGACAATTTATATTGTTAGTCTAAATTATTACATTTAAAATCATAACTCCAATTCAAGCAGAATAGCCTATTGTCAACATAATTATGGAGTGTGATTTATTTTCAACTTAAAAAATCTTCAAACTAACGAAATATAAAGTTATTAGGGAGGGAAAATCTGTCTGGATAACAGCA
>NW_013952870.1:348546-351765 GCF_001266775.1 Austrofundulus limnaeus
CCCCCGTGCGGCTGCGGTCTGCTCGCACCTCCGCTCCACCCGCATGTGATTTAAACTGATTTTTTGCGCAAATTACAGATTTTTGATGCTCATTATACAAGTAACCATCTGAAGGGGTTGACATGTGGACTCTGAAGTCCTGGGCTGGTCGGAGTCTTGCTGCAGGTGGACAGTTGCAGCAGCAGTGGTCAAACTGCCCCTCGCTTTAATACCAGTCAGGTGATCTGTCACGGTTTTGTTGTGCTCGTGAACACATGGTGTTACAGGAGAAATGCTGCGAGGTGCTTTTAGAAATACATAATCCTCGGTGGAAAATAGTCCAGGAAACGCCCCGGGAAGTGTTCATCTGAGCTGAGGGAAGCTGACCACCGACCCACAGAGAAAGGAAAAAGGCAGCGCTATTTTGTTTTTCTTGGTTGTCCACCGGACAACTGAGAGGCGGGATCTGGTTGTCCGAAACGAAAATAGGTTGTCTCGGACATGATTGTGTCAACCCGTTTTTACGTTGATTTAAAAAAACAAACCAAAAAAAACTTCATTCCAAAGGTGTGGCGGCTTTTATTTAGCCGTGGCGGTGCGCCACCATCAATTACATGTAGGGGAAACCCTGCAGTGGGGTACGAAAGATGGGCAGCCCTGTTAATTTCCCTGATTTACCTTTATAAATCATTGATTGTTTAGATTTTAAAAAAATCAGTTAAATATATCATATAGGGGACAAACTCAGTGATATTTGAGAAGTGAAATAAATTTGATAGGATTTACAGAAAGTGTGCAATTGGTTAAACAAAATTAGCCAGGAGCATAAATTTGGGCACTGTTGTCATTTTTTTTATTTCAAAACCTTTAGAACTAATTATTGGAACTCAAATTTGGTTTGGTAAGTTCAGTGGCCCTTTGACCTCCATATACAGGTGACTCCAATTATGAGAAAGGGTATTTAAGAGGGGCAATTGTAAGATCTCCTCTTTGCATCTTCTTCTGCTGCTACAGAGTTGGAAGGAGATCATATTTCTCCAGTTTTAGCTTCTCTCCACTGGCTCCCTGTCAAATTTATAATAGAATTTAAAATATTACTCCTAACATATAAAGCTCTTAACAACCAAGCTCCATCTTATATTAAACATCTTATTGTTCCATACTTTCCAAACAGAGCACTTCACTCTCAGACTGCAGGTTTACTTGTGGTTCTTCGAGTTTCTAAAAGTAGAATGGGAGGCAGAGCTTTCAGTTATCAAGCTCCTCTCTTGTGGAACCAACTTCCAGTTTCTGTCCGTGAGGCTGGCACTCTGTCTACTTGGGGCGGCTGTGGTAGAGTGGTTAGGGGAGTTGTCCTGGAACTGGAAGGTCGCAGGTTCGATCCCCATCCAGTCGACTCAGTCGTTGTGTCCTTGGGCAAGACACCTTACCCACCTTGCCTACTGATGGTGGTGGTGCCTGTGTATGGCAGCCTCGCCTCTGTCAGTGTGCCCCAGGGCAGCTGTGGCTACAATTGTAGTTTGCCATCATCAGTGTGTGAATGTGTGTGTGCATGGGTGAATGTCTGTAGTGTGAAGCGCTTTGAGTGTCCTGGATGGACAGAAAGGCGATATACAGTACAAGTACAGTCCATTTACCATTTACTTTTAAGATTAGACTGAAGACTTTCCTTTTTGATAAATCATATAGTTAGACTTAGGTTTCCTGAATTATTCTTCATTTCTGCTGCTATAGACTTATAGACTGCTGGAGCACAAACTGAGCACGTTTCCTCACTCTGTTGTTGTCTTTAGTCTCTCTCCTCTACATGTTTATTGTAATTATTTCTATCAATAACATGTTTTTTCTTTGTCTCTTCCAGAAGAAGGTGCACCTGGACCAGTTCTTCTGTGTTTACCTGTGTCTCGTTCCTGTCCCCCAACCCAGCCTGTCGAGGCAAATGGCCATCTGTCCTGAGCCTGGTTCTGCTGGAGGTTTCTTCCTGATTGGCAGGGAGTTTTTCCTCTCCACCGTTTCCTCAAGATGGGAGACTGTGATGAAGTGATTCAACGCAGCCTGTTGGCTTCTTCTTTAGATTGTTCTTTTTTATGTACAGTGCCCTGAGGTAACATATGTCGTAGGGGTCGACCGATACATCGGCCGGCCGATATTTTTGGCCAATATTTGTATTTTTTCCTTGTATCGTATCGGCCAATACGCCGTCCGTTCAGCTGATCCATTCTTTGGGTCATGCGAGCGCATGTGTCCGCCCCCTCCCGGGGACAGCGCAGCAGCTAATCTTGTGAGACAGAGTGCTAACAACAACAAGTGTGAGTTATGAACTGTAAATGTGTTTTAACTGTCTAATTTAGCTGTTTCTACCCTCTGTGTCGGAATATGAGGGGAGAGAGAACAGTTGAGTTTAAGTTTCTTTTCCGCACGGGAGCGCTGCGACATGTTTTACTTTCACTTTCAAGCCGCACTGTAATTAGCATGTCCGCGTTGTTTTTCTTTTTAAAAATGCTGGAGCTGCTCACAGGAGGCATAGAAAAACACCTCTATTGTTCTCCCTGCTGGATAAAAATAAAAAAGCTTTCGGTCTTTTCTCACTGCTATGTTTTAGCGAGCGCAGCCGTCCACCATCATGTGAACCAGACGCTGCTCAGATCACGTTTGCTGTGACCGCAGTCGTGATGCTGGTTCTCTTCGGTGTACACTTCAAACAGTGATCTAAAGTTATCGTCAGCTGTTATAAATGCATTTTTGCCTGGTGTTAAAAACAAGAGCAGCAGACTGAGGCAGAGGTGCTGTGAGCACTGTGTGTGTTAAGTCCTCACAAAAATAGCAAGATGTATATGTCTCTCCTTTTTCTCTATGTTCCTCTGACAGTTTTATTTAGGCGTGTTGCTGTTTTTGCATCAAAAATGCTGGGATTTTAAAACAGTCTTTTATGTAAAAATATATTAATCTTATTAATATACAAATAAAAACAGAAGAACAGAACAGGCCTCGTTCCTAAAGAAACGTTTCAAAGCAGAACGCGGCTGCTGAAGTGTCGGGAGCACTAGAGCCTGAATTTCGCTGCGGAGGGAGGGAGAGATTGAGACAGAGAGACAGAGAGACAGAGAGACAGAGAGACAGAGAGAGAGAGAGAGAGAGAAAGAGAGAGAGAGAGAGAGAGAGAGAGATAGAGGGAGAGAGAGAGAGAGAGAGAGAGAGAGACAGAGAGGGATAAGGAAAAGGATGGGGCTTCCCCCACTC
>NW_013952870.1:352311-353574 GCF_001266775.1 Austrofundulus limnaeus
ATATTATCGCTTATCGCAATAATTTGTGAGACAATTAATCGCCCAGCAAAATTTGTTATCGTGACAGGCCTAATCGGCATATCGGTTAGACTGATGTTTAAAAAATCTGTATCGTATTGGCCTTCGAAAACCTGTATCGGTCGATCTCTTAGTGTGTTGTGACTTGGCGCTATATAAATAAACTGAATTGGATTTTTTTAAATTCACAAACTTTCAAGGATTTCAAGGACCCATGGGAACTCTGTTATAAACTAAGTTTTAAAGAAACTGAAGGTTTCTTTCAGCATCACGTTAAACCTCGCTCAGTTACCTTTCCCTCCGTGCTTTTTGCTCGCAGCAGCTGATTCCTCTGAGGCGGCAAGACGGCGAAGAACATCAGCGAGTGCCGCCTTCATGACAGTCAGCTCGTCCTCCTGCTGCTGCACACGGAGCTCCAGAGCTGAGAGACGATCGTTGACGTCGGAGACACTGGCCGCAGACATACTGTCATCTGCAGAAATCAAAGCATCAAATTCAGGACCCATCAGTTTCAAGAAATGAGACACAAACCTAAAGCTTGACATCCAATCAACAATAGCGGAGCGCTACAATGCTAGGTCAAATCCTAATGTCACGATCTCCACTACTCCTAATAATGGAAAATCCCTTGGTGCACAGGGGTTATAGGGAGGGCGGGCATCCCTATTTATTTAATATGTGTTTGAGAAACACTGCTGTCCGATAAATCCTCTTCAGAAACGAAAACAAACATTGCTTGACTGTTCAATGACACAAACACAATCAATCAATCAGCTTCAGACCCTAAACACAACCAAGAACTGTTTCTTCACTGTCCAGTTGATTAGAATCAGGAAACAACACATGACTATCAACTGTCCATGTTGTTTCAGAAACCAAATAAAGCCATTTAGGTACACCCAGCATTTAGCTTGTGTCGGTGTTCAACGATGCCCTCTATCAGCTGGCGCTGCCTTAGGACACCCTGCCGATCTTTGGTTCACCAAGTTTTGTTTTGTTTTACTCCAAATAAATTTTGCAAACTTCCACAAACTACATAAACAGCGGAGGTCATTTTCTGTCAGTTTAATGTTACAAATGACATTTTCGCAATCATATACATAACCTAATGAATAAAAAAAATTTCAATTTAAAAACACATTTTTTTGTGTTTTACTCGTCAACTTTTTCTTTTATTATTTTTTAGAGATACATTTTATCACAATTCAGCTCATGTTTACTGAAAAAAATATAACTGGTTAACCT
>NW_013952870.1:357049-361697 GCF_001266775.1 Austrofundulus limnaeus
AATTTCATGTCATTAGCACCTCTATTAATATATTTACTGAGAAAAATGGTGACGTGTTCAATACTTATTTTACCCACTATATATAAAATAAACATCGTCTACAAAACAATATACTTGTCAAATTACATTTTTCTTGAGATTCTTTTGGACAACCAAAATGTTTTGCAGACAACCAGGTTTTGCTGGACAACCTGAAAAATTTCCTTATGTCTACCCCTGTTTAGGTAATGAAACATGGTACCGTTTGATGTTACGTGAATAGATACTCAGTAGTACCGAAAGAATTCGGTCTGTGCATAAAAAAGTATCGAATTCGGTACCCATCCCTAATTTTTGCTGTACTGCAAATGAATATAACAAAAGTACAAAAGAACGTTTTATATATATTGTGGCCCAACGGGAATCGTCCAGACTCTCCCGATTACCCACTCTGCCCTTGATCCCCTGTATGTTGGTTTAGAACAGTGGTTTTCAGAATGTGGGGTGTACACCCTAGTGTCAGTGCATTTTCATAACAAGGGGTTGTTGAATTCAGGAACACTCCTTTTTTATTTGTCCTACACACCTTTCTGTGCACCCAGGTTTCAGGTAGGACCTCTTGTGGAATTTTCTAAATCTCACTGCCAATTTAAATACATACACATATAAAATTAGTTTTGTCTTTAATACTATGGTTTTACCTTAAGAAACCAGTTTGTCCAATTAAAATAGTTAACAAAATTCATTTGAAACAGTATACCAGACCTCGTCCTCATAACAGCCAACATCAGCTGTCATCATGAGGAGCAACTGTTCACGTTAACCAGTGGACTGAATCTGTTCTAGGGGGGTCCAGAGGTATACTCCTCAGCGTTTCCCCTATCATTATTCAAGATAGGGATTCAAGGAGATAACAGACTGATATCTGCTACATGAGTGGGACAATAAATCATGTAAACATTTTGTTGTAGGCTGTAGATCTGAAGGTAAGTTGGAGCAGAGCTCTTAGCTGCATGTTAAACAGGTATAGAATTTATGCTAGCATGCTAACACCAGAAAGCTTTAAAATGGGTAGTTATTCCATTTTTAATGTAAATAACATTATTATAAACCAGTGTAGACATGCTTATATTGATCAGAGTATTGTAGATGCTTATTTTTTTTATCAATAAATATGATCTGTAGTTTGTATGTATTCTATGATGCAGTCTCGTTTCCCTCATTAAAACACTGAAAAATGTCCTTGCAGCAAATGCTTTGATAAAATGTATAGTCAGTGAAGTAACCAGTCATCAGTTCATTATGGATCAATAATTCCTGAAAGTCGCGGGGAAAGTAAAAAAATGTAGTTTTCAGCGTTCTGTCCGCTCAGACAGACTGACGGTGCTGCTCTGTTTGGAACTATTGAGAGCTCCATGAACCACGTGACCGTGTGTCGGCTACTTCAAAGAGTGTCGCTCTGGAGCCCAGGACTGTGCAGAGCCTCCTGTAGATGGTGCAGTTAGTTTATTGGCCCTGCAGCGCCCGGAGTGGCGGTGTAGAGTCATGTTGAGCGGTTAGACAGATCCGGGTCTAGTTGGATCCTCAGACCGACCAGGTCCTGTTTACAGGACGTGTCCAGGTCTGTGCATTATAGCCTTATGCAGGTGGAGCAGTTTGTTTTGTGGCCCTGCAGCTCCTCGAGGGGCGGTGCAGCGTCTTGACAAAAACAGCAGTGACACGTGTAACGCTGCCCGTGGCGCGTGCGGCCTGTTTCCCGCCACTGCGTGAACAGACGAGCAGGTAAAGTTTGGTGCTCGGTCGGGACTCACCTAAACTGCCGGTAAAACCGTCCATTTTCCTGAAGAACCGCAGGAGTCCGGGCCGGAGGCCTGCGGGAGGCTCAGCGTGCACTGCAGGCCTCGGTCCGGGTCTTGGCCTCTGTCTGGGGCCGTGGAAGAGGAGAACTGCACTGGGTCAGTCTCCGGAGCGCTGCAGGCCAGGTCCACAAGCCCAAAGATCCGCCGCTTGCCTACGGACCGGAGGACGAACACAGTTCAAAGTATCCAGAAGCAGAGATACCCGAAGCTTAGACCCGGACAGACAGATCGAGCTGAGTGTTTGACTCCGCCTGTGAGGGTGGGGCCACTGGAACGGACAGACCCGCTAACGGAAGGAGAGTCTGTGCTGCCATCTTGAGAAGTGCTACATGCATTAGACGGTAGCCGGTAGCCAATTCAACCATTCACCGTTGAACACAGACCCGCAATGCCGTGTCACTGCAGTGTTCGCTTGCAGCAATCGTAGTGGAAAATGTTCGGACCTCATAAGATTTCACTGGTAAGTTTTTTTTCTTTTAAATAAGAAGGCTATGTTTAGCTCTGTGTTTATGTTCAGAATTAGTACTGACAAGAAATGGATCAAAATCAATTGTGAACTACATGAAATCTCCCACTGCTGGAGGGTGAAATTAAACTTTTTGTTTGTGTTTTTGTATTTCTGTTGAGTCAAGGTGTGCCATTGAAATAAAGACAGAAGTGTTGATTTGCACTCCTGAATGCTTACTAAAGTTTTGTACCATGTATGTAATATTTACACAACAAACGCATTGTTATTTATCTAAATTTATTAAGTAAAAGAAAAAAGAAAGGAAAAATCTCTTGTCATTTGCTTTGTGGATTGCTTACTAAAGCTCTGTAACAGTAAATATGTTTATTTTTCACATGAAGTAATATTTTTATCTATCTAAATTTATTCCAGTATTAACCGCTCACTGATCATGTCCCACAGAATGTAAATAACAATAAATTGAGGAAACTATTTTACAGACATGCTTTCAGGTCACTGCTATTTTTGTGCACTGTGAATTAAAAAAAAAACAAGCTGAACTGATAAATGATTTATGTTTACAGGTACTTGAATGTGTTTGGCTTCATTGTCAACATGGAGAGTTTGTTCAGATTGGTACCAGAAGTTCTAGCCAACCAAAGTTTCTTGTTAACGTACAAGTTGAGCCAAGATCCCTTGGAGCTGTTCTTCGGTGCAGTACGCAAAGCGGGTAAGTTATAATTTGCTTTCAATTTCAAGTGTACTTTTGGGCTATGATTTGTGAAACATAGTTGTTAACAGACCTAGTGATATTTAGGATGTATGATTATGCAGGTGGATTTAACAACAACCCAAGCTGTCGTCAGTTCATGGCAATCTTCGGTAAGAAGATTGTGCACAGCGGGGTATCACCATCTTCAGCTAAATGTTGTCTTCATGGACAGCACACAGTGTCTCCAGGTCGATGATGTCATGCCACATGAAGCAGCTGAGTCTACTTTTATGGACAACATCCACCACACGTACAGCACATGGATCTCACCAAAACTTGCTCCGTTTGCTATGAACATCATAACATACATTGCAGGTTTTGTGGTGCGTCAGATTGTAACTGAGGTGTGTTGTGATGTGTGTAAATCATCTTTGGTCTCTAATGCTGTCTAATCTCAATATGATAATTTGTATCAGCTGTTTCAAATGAAAAATAAAGGTGGGATGTTACACCCTCACAAAGTGTAGTGCACCTTTTAACTGCAGCAGAAAAAGGCATCAGACTTTTCATGAATATTTCCAATGCAACAAATGTCTGCTCCCGACACAGAGTGCTGGTCTAAAAAATGAACGTGGGGATATCGATCCATTGTGCCTCGGAAAACATATAGTGGAGTCTCAATATGGCATGGACAGCCATTACCTTGACCTCATCCAACTCCTGATGAACAGTTACTACACCATCAGACAGAAACATGTTGCCAGATTACACACCTCACAGCTTAAAAAAAGAGTCTGTTCATCGGAAACTGACTTAAGCTCATTCTCTTCAAAGGCCAATAATTAAACAATACAGGAAAAAAACACTAATAAATACAGTAAAGTACAGAATAACTATGGACTTGCATTTATTTTACAAATGATTGTCAATCTTATAATTGAACACAATTTTGTTTTTTATTTAATTTTTTTTAGTTTATTGTGTATTTCTAAACAGTGTTTTCAAAATGATGCTTTAAACCTTGGTTTTTGGATTGTGTTTTGACAATGTAATTTTAGTATACTTTCTTTTACTTGTTTTGACTACGTTGTTAATAAAAATAAAAATTTTTTAGTTAAAATAATATGGAAAAATAAACTTTTTCTTTCAACTATCTGTGTGTAAATTTGTTATAGAGTATATGTAAATCAGGGCTACTCTAAAAAGAAAAACCTGTTAATCTGGTAAGTACTCAGCATTGTTTACATCATTTGAATAGCCCCATCCCTTTGAATAGACTGGCGTCACGCTCAGCATTTCTTGGCCCCAGCCTTTTGACTGGGGTAGCCTCTAGTAAATATACCTCATTGACGGTGGCAACTTCAGCATTTTTACTTCCTGTCATAGTAAAATAACGGAACCCTGAAGGAGTCCTACTACGACGGTGTATTACGGCCATTTTGCAGATGAAAAAAGGCGTAAATCTCTGCCGAAAAAACTCAGAAATTTTAAATTTCAAAAATGTTTTGTAATTATGTGGAAAGTCGTAAATTTGTGAGAAAAAATAATCAGAAATTTCCATGATTATCCATCCATCCATCCATCCATCCATCCATCCATTTTCTTCCGCCTATCCGGGGTCGGGTCGCGGGGGCAGCAGCTTCAGAAGGG
>NW_013952870.1:367162-370119 GCF_001266775.1 Austrofundulus limnaeus
ATTTTCATTTGTTGTCATTTGTAATCATCAAAATTAAACGAAATAAATATTTGAAATATATGAGTTTGTATGTAATGTATGAATATAATATACAAGTTTCACTTTTTAAATGGAATTACTGGAACAAATATACTTTTTCATGATATTCTAATTTTATGACCAGCACCTGTAGATATAAGACTAGATAACTCATCCGCTGTTGGCATATGGGCATGTCCACCCTCCCAGCCCTCCCTGAGGCTCCGCCCCTGCTACTAAGATCACACCTTCTGCCATCACAATATTCACCTCACATGTCTTACAGCTAGTCTTACAAAGCCTCAATCCACAAACACCATCTTTTAGTCAGACGGTCTGCCCCTCAGTGTTCACTGCATAGCAGTGTCCTGTCAGAGGAAACTTCCCACGGCCTCTGTCTCTGTTTTGCACTTTACAAAAAAGTCATTTGAATGTAAGCATACATATGAAGGACATTTTGTACCTCACTGACTAAATGTTAGATCCAGTATTTGATTTTGTACTTTCTTCATGTGGCTGCAATAATGCAACTATATGGTTTATAACAAAGAATGAGAGGTTGTGTGTCTTATCGATGTGTACTTTCTGTTTTCATAACAAAATTGGTTATGTTAATGTCAGATGTAAAAGATCCCACTTTCAGGGGTGTAACCAGGAAGGTTGAATCATCATTATTATTGGGCAGAGGTTTTTTTGTTAGTTTTGGTGTACCTGAACTCTTTTTTATATTCAGATAAGGCGGCCATTTTGACTACTGGAGCTGAAAAAAAAATCCACTGGTTTCCTGCTATTTTATTCAAACTTACATTTATTGATCACAAATTCCCTTCACATTAGTGCTGGGCGATATGGCCTAAAAAATCTGATTTTTTTCTTCCGGAATTTAATTTTCAATTGTAATCTATTTTTTTCCCACTTAATGAAGTGCCTCCGTTTCAGGTGTTGAAGCAATTTGTTTGTACTCTACTTTATGTAGCAGGAGCCTTCAAACAGATTTTGCAGTGAGATGTTTGTTGCTCCAAGTCCGAGGTTGCAGAACCTAACTAGTTCCAGATAACTGAAGAAACCATGCCTTTTCTGGGAAGTAGATCCTCTTTGCTAGCTGCCATATAGTCATGTCATGTATCAAGAGTCTTGAGGGACATGCGGGGTGCCCTCTGAACTACCTACACATTCTCACTCCCAACTCGTCACATATTGACAGAAGCCCCAAATAGTGCACTGGTGGGAAAAAAAAATCCAGATTTTCCCAAAAGTAAATCTTAAGGAATGGCAAATTCGAATTAATCGGTTAAATTGATTTATCGCCTAACCCATTCCAACTGATCATAGTTATTAAACTATAACTTATTAACACATTAGTTCAATGACGTTTTCTATGTAAGGAAACCCAGCAGATTGTACCGTCCGTCACTGACTTGCAGCATTCACTCTTTGATCAGATGGAGCCACAGTGGACAATCATCTATATTTTGTTTTTACCTTTGCATCAATCATGTAACGACATTTCCCAAAGTGGCCTAAATTTTCACAAATCAAATAAAGAAAACACAATTGGCCTTAGATAATCTGCTATAAGTGTAGAAAAATATAGTCCAGATTTGAAGAGCTTTGGAGCTGGATCAGGTCTAGTGTGGTCCAGATGCATAAAAGTGATGAAAACACCTTTTATTGAAGTTTCACAAATCAGAAAAAGGTTGCCCACTCTGCCCCATTGAACGCTTCAATGTGTCCAGACTGTCCCTCCTCTGCCTTCTAGTAGGTTGGAAGGTTTGTCAATCATTTTCCTGCCTGATAATATGCGTTTAGGTGCAGTGGGTTTAGCTCCTTCCATGGGACTTGGAGATGAAACGGTCGGCCTGGCTCGCTGTTCAAATTTGACCGGGTTAAGCACTTGATCTGTGGCACAGAGATCCAGGATGTAACCGGTGGTCACCCCAGACATTGCTAACAGTTAATCAACTAAACTCTGTGGTTCATTAAACATTTCCTGAAACCTTCATGTGTTTTTAGTTCGGTTTATTTGACGAGAGTGGGGAATATATTTAATCTTAGAAAACCAAAATCCAACTATTAAAACAGCCATGCGATTTGGCTCAAATTTCTGTCATTGGTAGCTCTATAATTGATAGAATTTCCCTGAAAGTTTAAATCTGAGGTGGATTTGTTTTATTTTCATATTTTACAGACAAATGAGCCCTGTAACAAAGGTTGGCTTACTCCAGCCTCCCGTCCCCTTTTCTGTTACACAGGAAAGAGAGTAAACATCTGGACTTAAGATCGGCTTCTATCCAACTGTTTTCTGCGGTATAATAAACGTTTCCTGAAAATTTGATAGAAATCCATTCAGTACTTTTTGAGATTAGCTTGAGAAGGTAGCTGTCTAGTTTTAGCAAAACTAGGCCATTGTCAGGGAAGCTGTAGCCTTGTAAAAACCAGACCCTTGTCCTTTACTTTGCTTCATACGAGGCAGTGAAGGGAAACTAGAATCGAGCAGAGCTGCGTAGGAAGGCAAGGGCCAGGCTAGGGAAGCTGTAAACGTCCAGGTGATTGTGGTACTCATGTCATTCAGCTCATCAGAAAGTGTTTAAGGGAGTGTTTTTTGTTCACTAAAATCAAAGTACTGTAGTTCAAATCAATGGCGGATCTAGGATTTTTCTGAGTAAGGGGCCATCAAGGGGCCACAATATTCATAGAGCGGCCAAGTATTTGTTCAACATCCTTGCATATAAATTCTCGGTTTGGTAAGTTGTATACATTTAACCAGTCACAAACACTCACCGGCCACTTTATTAGGTACACCTGTCCAACTGCTCGTTAACACTTAATTTCTAATCAGCCAATCACATGGCGGCAACTCAGTGCATTTAGGGACAATCTCCTGCAGTTCAAACCGAGCATCAGTACGGGGAAGAAAGGTGATTTGAGTGCCTTTGAAC
>NW_013952870.1:371252-373232 GCF_001266775.1 Austrofundulus limnaeus
AGTCATGACATAACACAAACTTCAAAATTCAGACATAAAAAAAACATTAGAACCCAGCTGATAACATGACTGTTCATCTTGAGGTGAGATAGACCTGAACTAGACTTGATGTGAACTTGAAACAAACTTGAGGTAGACTTGAAACAGTCAATGCTTCATCTTATCCCAGACTCAGAGCAGTGTCCAGTTTTGAGTCCATCCACGAGCACTAAAGTTCCTGAGGTGAGCATTAGAGTCCAATGTCCAAAAGTCCATTTAAACACCAGGACGCGGCTGTCATCTCCTGGAATGACAGAAAACATACGGCAGTCTCTTGTGGAAAATAAATGTCACATTAAAAATGAAAATTAAAAACAAAACTCAAAGTCATGTGTCTTGAAATTATAACCACAAGTTTAATCACTGAAGCTTATCTCTGATTTTGTGAGAAATTCCACCCCCCTTTTATCAAAACCTCTGTATTATGTAAATATGAAGACACAGAAATCCAAAATGTTGAAATAAAAATAAAACAAAACAAAATTCACAAGGAAGAGTAAATCTTTCTTTCCTTCACTAAAAATCAACACAGACATATGTCAACACATAGAGTAAATGTCAAAAAACAACAAAATCAGATTAAATGTAGAAAAACTTCAAAGAGGGATGTCTTACCCTCAGAATGAGCTGAACTACAAAAATAACAAACAAAATCAATCTATCTAAGCCCAAATCACTTACCTACAAATGAAAATCCAAACAAAAGACATTATGTTCTAACCTCCATGGACTAAAAAACACGAGAAAACTCCATATCAAAATAAAATATCACTCATTCTTACAAACAGAGCCCTCAAATTATAGAAAAACTTCAAACAAACAACTTAATAAAGGTACACCTCCAAATTTCCTGACGTACTTCAAAACCCCTCATCTGACACCTCACCAAACCATCACTAACAGAGTCAACCTCTGTTTCATTTTCAACTTCCTCAAAATCCATTTTACCATTTTATCCACAAACACCTTTTTACCAACATCCACTTTCCAACCAAGTCATAATAGTATTTGTTGATTGACAAAGAACAGCATATGCTAACCTACCCCAGTAATTCAGTTTTCTTTAATCCTCCCACAGTAATTATTAACTCCAAAACTTAGTTTTCACCCAAAAAGTCTTTGGACCATCATGAACACACACAGGATTGTCTATTTTGTTATATGGAAGTGTCAGAGGTGGTGGTGGAGCTCTGTGACTCTTCGTAGATCTCGGTTTAGTGCGAGAGACTGGAGATGGAGGGTTAACTGGATCTGGACATGGCGTTTGTTTGATCTTAATCTCATCAGGTTCTTTCCCTGGACATGGTGTTTGTTCGATCTTAATCTCATCAGGTTCTTTCATGTTGTCAGCAGAATCCAGGAGAGGACATTCCACTTGCTGTCCTGTTGGGGTCTCAGAGTCCAAGAGATCCTCTGTTTGTGATGCTGATGAATCCAGTTGTTCTTCAGGTTCTTCAGCTTGAAGTAGCTCCTCTCTCTCTGATTCTCTCTCTGATTCTGATTCTGAAGCAGTCTCCATATCAGTAACTGGCACACTGTGTTCCACTGATATCTCAGTTTTCTCCAACTGTCCTTCAGACGTCAGCTGTTGTGGTTCATCTGTGTCCAGAACTCTGTTCAGGAAATACTTCATGTTTGAAACCAGTAGTTGTGCTCCAGTTTGATTCAGAGTCATTCCATCAGACCTGAATAGATGTTTTCTTTCCCAGAAGAGATCAAAATTGTCCACATATCTCACAAAATGGTTAGCACAGGATTTTTCCAAAAAACCATTAAGAGCTAACAGTCTACTGAACCTCTCAGCTCCTCCTCTGGCTGTGGGAACCGGTCCACTGATGAAAACTTCCATGTTGAGATTTTTAACAGCATTCAGCAGCTGAATAAAATCCTTCTTCATGATTTCTGACTGTCGGTTCATAACTTCATCACTCCCTGTATGAA
>NW_013952870.1:374711-377862 GCF_001266775.1 Austrofundulus limnaeus
GGTCAAAGGAGGGTGAGATGTCTGTTTGGCTGGGGGCAGGAGAGGAGGAAGATGAACTTGTTCCTGAGCTAAATCTGTTGAAGAACGTGTTCAACTTATTTGCTCTGTCCAGACTTCCATCCATCCAAATCTCCTTTTGCTTGAAACCTGTGATCTTCTTCATCCCTGACCACACATCTCTGATATTGTTCCTTTTCAGTTTACTCTCCAGCTTCCTTCTATAAACCTCCTTGCTGTCTCTGATCTTGACTTTTGCTGTTTTGTTGGGGTCTCAGAGTCCAAGAGATCCTCTGTTTGTGAGGCTGGTTCTGCAGCTTGAAGTAACTCCTCTCTCTCTGGTTCTGATTCTGAAGCAGACTCCTTATCAGTAACTGGCACACCGTGTTCCATCGATATCTCAGTTTTCTCCAGCTGTCCTTCAGACGTCAGCTGTTGTGGTTTTTCCTGTTGTTTTTTTCCAGCTCGAACTTGTTTCAGGAAATACTTCATGTTTGAAGCCAGAAGCTGAGCTCCAGTTTGATTCAGTCATTCCATCAGACCTGAAGAGATGTTTTCTCTCCCAGAAGAGATCAAAGTTATCCACAAAACTCAGAGTGGTCAGCACAGAGCTTTTGCAAAAATCCATTAAGGGCCAAACAGTCTGCTGAAACTCTCGGCCCCTCCTTGGGCTGTAGCAATGGGCCCACTGATGAACACATCCATGTTGAGATTTTTAATTGCATTCAGCAGCAGAATAAAATTCTTCTTCAGGATTTCTGACTGTCGGTTCATAACTTCATCACTTCCTGTATGAATGATGAGTGTATTCACAGTTGAATACTCAGCTGTTATTTCTAGAATCTTCTCTGTGAGATCAGACACTTTATCAGCAAAACTCAGAACTTTGACTTTTTTTCTTGTTCCAGAAGCCTCTGATCTCATTCACCATCTTATCTGTGATGATCAGCATTTCTTGACTCTTGAAAGTCTCTTTTTGGGCTTGCTTTTGCTTTGGGCTGTGTCTGGATCTGGTCTCAGATCCCTCACTGAGATCAGAAAATGAACTTTGTTCAGACTCATGAGTTTCTTCCAGTGGTGTGAATCTATTTTGAAGAAACACTGCTTCATTTCTCTGGCCGTTATCAGTTCTTTTGATTTCAGCCTGTTTCTGCTTTATTCTCCTTGCTGAAGGAGAAAAAGCATTTCTCTATAATTCTGGCCATTCGATGTCATCTAAGAGCTTGAATCCTTCCTGAGAGTTTTTTTGGTCTGGCACAAACAGAGTTCCATACAGCTTTACCCTCAGAATCAGCTTCCGTCTCCTTGTCCAGTGGATCTCTCATCTCAGCCTTCTCACTCATTTTACAGTAATGCATGTTGAGTTCTCCAATGCATTCATCTCTTCCAGAGGATGAATCTTGAGCTCCAACACTGTCACGTTTTGGAGAAACTGGCAGAAATCCTCTTTGGAAAAGTAAGAAGGCATCTTGAAGCTTTTACTCACTCTCAGCAGATGATGTTTCAAAAATCTTCTCAGGTTCTTCAACAGCCAAAAATAYAATCCAGAGTTCTTTGCTTATTCAAGATCATCCATCACCAGCGTATCTCTGTTAAAAATTTACCATAAAAAGGTTATTTTCATCCAGCTGGAGACACGGTCCTGAGCAGTCCTTGCTCTCACTCATATCAGTCCACCTGCAATGTGGCCTTGGTCTGTCGATCTCCTAGTGGTGCCTGTGACAACGCCAACTGTTATGGCAATATTTATTTAACAAAGACAGAAATACGTGGTCCAAGAATGAAGGTACTCCGTGGAAATGATCTGCTGAGTTTTATTGCAATAACAGGAAACGCAGAGAACAAACTGGCCTGTCTCTGTGCCTCTGCTTCTCTCTGTCACTGTCTCTCCACTGTGTCACTCACTCGAGAGGCCTCATATATATATTAACAAACACCATTATGTCATCTTAGCAAGATTTGATACAAGGTCAAGGGAAACACAAAGATAAACACAAGTGATATCTAAGAATGATTGTTTTGAGCAAATCTTGTTCTGACTTTAATCATTCTATCTGCAGATGAACAGCATGTCATGAAAACCTAGGTCATTAAAGTATATCATGAATTACTGGCTTAAACCTAAAAATATTTGTTCTAACACAGGACCAAGGTGTAAATTGAGTTTAGGCTAGTTTAAGGGTCAGGTGTAGCCTGGTTTAAACCAGATCCTGCCCTTCACTTTGCTTTGTACAAGGGTCTGGACTTGCTGAATAGAGAAGTGTTTCTTGCAAGAGGCATGGCCTCTGCTGAAGTTTTAAAATGATTGGATCAGTTGGCTGCGACGTATGTCGCTATGACGGAGGCTAAGCTAAGAAGCTAACCGGAAATCACGTATTCTGTAAACAACCCTACTGAGAAGAGAAATTTACCGAGTTGAACGAGATGGTTGTAAATGAGAGCTGCTACTTTGTCAGAAAAAATTATTTTAATTTGGAAGCCTTATCAACACGGACGGGCTTCATTCTCTTCCTCCACTGCCGTATGCTAAACTAACTAGCAGACACTGCGCAGAACATCGACGTCATTAAAAACTCTGCCTTCTGTTTGCTGATTGGCCCAGGTGAAATAAACTACAAGCAGACACTGCGCAGAAAATCGACGTTCTGTTCTCTGATTGGCCCGNGTTTCATGGCTTTGGACCAATGGTTCCCAACCTTTTTAGACTTATAGACTATGGATTTGCCTTGATGAATAGACCTTACATACAGATGTCAAAGACTCTGATATAAAATACAGTTGACTCTTTGAGACAAGGATAATAGAACAAGTTGTGAGGCAATTAACTTTTGTTTTGCCTATTGTCACTGTATGCCTACATTATGCATAATTTACATTGAGCAAAACTGGGATTTTAAAACCATTGTTGAATACTACAACTGCAGAAAATACATTTAAACACTTTATTGTTTTAAACTATAAAACTGTCATGAATACCCAATACCCTTTTAAGTGTAAAATTAATTTCAACACATTAATATCATCTGTATGTGCTCTGTTTTTATGTGGATTTATCGTATTGGGGGTCAACAACTGTTGCAACTGTCCCCCTTCCTGTCAGTCATGATAAAACCTCATGTGTTAGCTAAAGAAGCTGATCTAGATACATGTTAAC
>NW_013952870.1:377872-380526 GCF_001266775.1 Austrofundulus limnaeus
TGTGTGTGTGTGTGTGTGTGTGTGTGTGTGTGTGTGTGTGTGTGTGTCTCAGTTCATTGTGATTGTATCTATTAATCTTTGATCCGATGCTGAAATTGATAATAACTGATGATAAACTGCATCATAAATTAAATCAAAATAAATAAAAATATCTAATTCTTTTTAGACAAGCTAAGACTGTCCTCATTCTGTATTTTGATGTATTGTATATGTTGATGTTCATGGCACCTAGCTGTTTGGGAAGGACATTTAAAGGTTTTTAGCAGAATATCTGGACAAATATATTAATGGCGAAAGTGTATCCAGAGAACATTCAAAAAGAAGTAGAGGAGGACTGAAAGACATAAATAAGAAGAATGTGGAGAAGAAGATGATATGGCATAATAAGGAAAGAAGCAGTGAATTATATTGTTTTCAGACTGTTTGAAACAGCAAAATTTAGGCTTTTATTAACTCTGTCAATTCTTCGTCAAATCCATGAGCTCTTCATCACCACTGTCAGATTTTTGTTTTTAGTGATTTTTGGAAAATAAAGGAAATCAGAGTAATGTAAAGTCCTGAAACATTCCAGCACTTTCAGGACCCTGGACAGTTCCTTCAGTTCTGCACACTGTCCAGGGTCCTAAAACATTCCAGCACTTTCTGTACCTCGCAATGTTCCCTCAGCCCTCCACACTGTCTAAAGTCCTGAAACATTCCAACACTTTCAGGACTTTGGACAGTTCCTTCAGCCCTGCACACTGTCTAAGGCAGTGATATCCAACCAGGGGTATGCAAGCAAATTACAGGGGCTACGTGGAAAAAAATTTCCCAGGTGTGTAAAAAAATAAATAAAAATAGAACTGAGATATGTAGGGCCCTAGGATTTCCACAATGTGAAAATTGCAGTCAGAATCACAGAATTAACACAACATGGAATCCAGTATGAAATGTGGAATCTCATGGAATTTGCTCATTTGGGTGAGTTTCTGACATATTTTGGACAATACAATGTATTTTGGACGCTGCTGTTTTCTGCACCTGGCATTACCTGGTTTATTTATTTAATTATGGGAGACTGGGGACAGTTGCAACACTTTTGACTCTGTTACTCAGAGATGATTTGAATTAGACAAACCAAATTTTAATACAATAAACTCACATATGTCTGTTAATAGTCAAGATCATTTATAGGTTATTAAAGAATGTACATTCTTCACAATTTGCATTTGAAAATGAAAAGTCAGATGTTGGTGCAACTGACCCTGGGGCTGGGGACAGTTGCAACAATGTTTGGGGGTGGTTGCAACATATTATTAAAACAATATATTTCACTGTAAATAAAAGTTTCATTATTTTTATATTTATATTATTGCTAAATTTATAAAAACAGAGTTATAATGATATTACAGTGTTATTTATTTATTATTTTTGATCAAATGACGAATATAGATGTGCCTTGATGAGTAGACCTTATATACAGATGTCAAAGAGTAATTGATATAAAATACAGTTGGCTTTTAGAAACAAGAATAATAGAACAATTTGTGAGGCAATTAACTTTTGTTTTGCCTATTGTCACTGTATGCTTACATTATGCAAAATTTACATTGAAAGAAACTGGGATTTAAAAACCATTGTTGAAAACAACAACTGCAGAAAATACATCTTAAACACTTTTATGTTTTAAACTATAAAATTGTCATGAATAACCCAATACCCTTTTAAGTGTAAACTTAATTTCAACATTTTAATATCATCTTTATGCTCTGCTTTTAAATGGATTTATCACATGGGAACAGTTGCAACCGTTGTTGCAACCATCCCCCTTGCTGTCAGCCATGATAAAACCTTGTGTTAGCTAAATAAATATCTTGATACATGTTAACTATATTCCTTAAAAGTCAACCTTTCACTTGTTTAAGCCACATAAGTTTGAACTGTATCACAAAAACAGTGACAAATGTATAACAAAAATAAAGCTAGGCAAAAAACATACTTTGGTACCTCAAAAACAGTTTTTTTTTTTTCAAATAAATCCTGGAGCAGTTTCTGAATCTGCTTACTTTTTCTTACAAGGTGGGACATCTAACTGAGCATGTACAATGTGAGTGTCATCACTCTAGCTTGTTTCTGTTTGGAGAAAAATGACGTGTTGCTACTGTCGCCGGTCTCCCCTACTTATTCTCTTTGAAGGCAACATTTTTATCTCCGTTTAATTTGAGTTGAAAAAAGAAACCCTGAGAGTTAAATGTTCTAAGTAATTTTCATTTAATAATCAGTTGTAGTACATTATAGTTTTGGAGGATCATCATTACGTTTGACTGAAGGGTTACTAGTGGTATGACAAAATGGGTCAAGTGTACACAAGTCTAAAAATGTTGGGAACCACCGATGTAAACAGTCACAGGGCCCAGGGACACCCTTTAAATTTCTGCTTAATTTAAGACTATTTTTTAGATAAAGGGTATTCAGGGAGTTAATGATTCCTTTCTAACAGGTGGTGAGTGTTGAAGTAATTCTTCAAAATAGATAGTGTATGACAAAGTCTTCAATTGTACCAGTATAAACATATTTCTTTTTTTGATCAAAGTCTTTTTATTATTTTTTAACACAAACTACAGAAAAAAAAACAAACTAACAAAAACACAAAACAAAACACACACACCCAAAAT
>NW_013952870.1:381526-384103 GCF_001266775.1 Austrofundulus limnaeus
GAGAAACAACCTCTTCGGACCAGGTCGACAAGCCATCCTCCACTTCTTTAACGCTCTGTTTCACGTGGTCCAGGTCTGCGCGCAGTAGCACCTCTGCTCTCACCGCTTGAAGCTCCCCTTTAATAAGAGTAAACTCTTCAGCCAAAACCGCTTTTATTTCAGATTTGATCACAGCTGAGAGATCGGTTTTTATAGCGGCAAGAGTGTCAGACTTAGAGGAGAGTGCGTCCGCCTCGCCTTGTCGCCATTCTTCTACTCTTCCAGGCAAGAATCACTCAGGGGTCGAGTCCGGACGGACCAAATGTTTAAAAACAGCAAGGACATTTGGTATAGAACCACAAACAGAACAAGTCGGAGCGGGAGCCACGCGACACAAGTCTTACTCCTCCGCCATCTTGCCCCACCTCCATTATAAACGTATTTCAACAAACCAGAGTAGCCATGTTTGTTTCAACTTTTTAAGTTCAACGTATTTAGTCCAATCAGTTAATGTGTTCCATTCATATGATGGGATGTTGGTAACACCAATAATCTTGGTTCGCTATGTTTACAAAAGTAAAATTCTTTGATAGCATTGAAATGAATTTAGATTAAATAATCTGAATGTATAGTTTTTTGGACACAAAATAAATCTGATTATGCCGAGCGTTTTCAAACACATTGGCTTTCATTCAGAATAGAAGTACTGACATGCGCAGAGTTGTAAACTTTCCCTAAAAAAACAAAGGAAAACATACTACCGTGAAGAATATAAACAAATTTTAAAATAAACAAATGGTGAAATAACTGTGTTCCTACACTTTGGACCATTAAGACATTTGATAATTTTGAGCTCTTTCCAAGTTTCTAATAGAAATGTATCATTAAATAACCAGAAAAAGTGTTTACATGCACCCCTCTCATTGGATTACAATGAAACACATCTGAATATTCTGACTGGGGCATTTACATGACACATTTTTATTCCGATTGGTCATTTATTCCCATTACTTATGCCCATGTAAACATAGCTATTTACATTGCAGACAGATTTATTTGTGCATCACATCTTCAGCATCCATCCATGTCCAGAAAAGATATAAAATGGGAATATTTTACTGTTATTTACAGTTCTGATGTCTTCATAGGATGGCGAATTGAGTTAGTCCTGATTTTCTTTCAAGCATACTATCTTACATTCTTTCAAGAAAATAAGCTGAGAGATGACAAATAGCCTAACTCTTAGTGATAAGATTATGTAGGCTTTAGCTCAGCCTGCAGAGAGGAGGGGTTATTGGGCTGGAGATGGGTGTATTTTTAAGAGTAAATTTTAAAATTCAGCAGCCATTTTTTGACTCGTTTGACATCAAATCACATAAATGGATGGGACTCAGTCTCTGCTGTTGGACTGTGCATCTGTGTGGAAGATAAATGGGCAACACTGCATGAAAAGTGAGATTTTCGTCCCAGTAAACTGCCGTGAATTTCGCTAATTCGCGGCAATTATCGGCAATTTACAGCTCATCACGTTTGCATTCTCCTGTGCCAGTGCCGGATTAACACTTCTCTGTACCCTGGGCAACAATATTCAAGGGCCCCATCATCACGACCCCAGGATTACCATAGTCTGGTAAATACAGAGTAAATTATTGCAATGTATAGTAAATACAGTATACTCAATACTTCAAATTCTAAGCGTATTTTGATGTACAAATGCTCATAGAACTACAAATACACTACTATGTCATCTTGTCAAGGACACTCCTTCACATGATGCTATAAAAACAAAACACATCAGTATAATCTGGTAAACATGAKCCACTACATTGAGATCGAGGGAAGTGTCCTCCATTTACACAAAAGCAACACTTAACATTAAGCAACCGTCTCAGTCACCTGACCCGCCTCATGCTGACTGACCAATGAGGAGAAGATCTGAACTCACCTTCACAGTGACAGGCAGCCTCTCTGTGCAGCACAAGAGCTCCAACAGACAGTTTAACAAAAGCAGGAGAAAACCAGACATTTTGCTGGTGCCTTCACTCAAGGGTATAACCATCATCTCAGAAGTGAGGGGACACATTTTTTAGAGGTCTATTGAGTGATTTATCATCCTCTCTTATTAAATCACACCTCTTCTTAGTGGCTAAAACACATAATTACTGACAGCCACAGTACAGTTCCACTGACTGACTTTAGTTCTTTAAACTATTTATTAACAAAATCTAAAGTTTTAGCAGCCAAAAGGTTGCCAGATGGAAAACACCATTACTATAAGCAAACACAGACTTGAATAAGAACACTACCCAACCCGTCCACTGGTAGTGTCTGTGACAACATGGAGGAGCAGAAACAGACCAAACAGGACAACAGCTCACAGCCTCCATAGAAACTAATAGATAAACAGCAGCTGAACTGGATCTGTTTCACAGATTATCTGTCATGTTTTTACAATAAATTAATAATTATGTTAATTTCATTCAACAATCATGTAAAACAGCCGACTTATACCAGAAAAAATAAGTAATGATCTAAACCAGACCTGAAGTCAGCCTGTAACTTAGACTTTAGCTAGTTGAAAAATGATGACTTCAGCTG
>NW_013952870.1:385103-386409 GCF_001266775.1 Austrofundulus limnaeus
ATCTCTTTGTTAACTACCAGTATATAAAGAAAATAATATTATAAATTCTAGATTTATTTTGGACCAAAATAGAAACAATAATAAAATTTAAAAAATATTTTTGAAGTATGAATGGTACTTCTGAAATATCTATGAAAACCCTGTCCTGATACCTGTCTGGTTTCTCAACAACAACATGTGATCCAGTCATGTGATTTAACCTCCATCTTTCTGTGGTTAATTCTCTGAGACTCTGTTACAAATTATGTCAAAAGTACAGACTTCAAACTATACACCAGTTTTTAAAGACTGTTCCACTTCAAGAATATTAGTCATAATTTCTCCTTACCTGAGAAAAGTCTGCATTATGAACACTGCTGTCTCCTCCCTGACCTTGTTCTTTGTAACTGTGGTAATGAAGATTTATTTTAAATATGTGGAAAGCAGCCAGCACAACTTCTGCACAGAAATGAAAGACGACTGGGTTTATCTAGCATTAACAAACTAGCAAGGGGTATAACAGGTAACAACTAATCATGTTAACTAGCTAAACATTATATAATGTGTAACTCATCATTTAGCTAACATTATCTGCCTCCAACAGCAMGACTCAACTTACATGGTTTGTTTGGTAAAAACTGTGCCAAGTTTTAGTTGCTCTTTACACCGTGAGGCAGGTGGTCAGAAGAACGTCTTCTATCCGTCATCTGCAGGAGTAGCTTGCTCACGCTTATGGTGCGTTCACAGACGGCTCAAGAAAACGCATTACCATTTGTTAATAATGGATAAAACAGCTGTAACGGCTGAGAAAAGTGCGGGGGACATAGAGCACAGATGCAGGAAGTGCGGGGACTCAGGGAGACATGTCTCACGCATATCCCGCATCTGTTATGTCCGTGCCTTCACTGCCCAGGGCCCTTTAGAGACCGTAGGCCCCTGGGCAATTGCCCAATTGCCCATATGGTTAATCCGGCCTTGTCCTGTGCCGAAAACTGTCGAAAACGTACCCCTAGAGGCAGCGGGGGACTCTGCGCCGGAGGTGTGATTGACTCTACTTACCACATGAATAGCAGCTTTAAGCTTCCAACTCGGCCAGGAGGTGTGAACGACTCTTCTCACCTCATGAATAGCAGCATATCGGGGTAGGAGCTGCAGCAGCAGACCCCCCCCCCCCAACATTACTACTCAGTCATTGTTTAAAAATAAAAGCCCTCCCCACTAATCTCTGATCATCTGATTGGTTGGTACATCTGTCCTTATTGGACAACCTGAGCCTTTATGAAATGTAGGCCTGGGTAAACCCCTCCCCAATAATAATAATAATAAT
>NW_013952870.1:388580-388930 GCF_001266775.1 Austrofundulus limnaeus
TTTTTTTTAAGGGGACAAGCTGGCAGAGGCAGAGTGTCTGTGACAGTGTGGGTGTTTTTGTTTTTGTTTTTGTTTTGTTTTTTTTTTTTAACATATAGACACTGCTGTTATTAATACAACTAGTGAATCGGCTCGCATTTAGGCAGCTTTGATATCAATCAAAGGTGAAAGTGAGCCGATTTTCTCTGGTGAGGTTTTGATCTTGTCAGAAAGTGTGCATATATTGAAAAAACACAACGCAGAGCTTAGATTTTATTTGTTTTTACACATAATTTAATAATAAAACAGCATTCAAGCTGAAGATAACATTACATCCATCATTAAAAATTTTCTTTGCCCCAGAACTGCAC
>NW_013952870.1:389715-390550 GCF_001266775.1 Austrofundulus limnaeus
GTGTGACACCATATACCCAAGACGTCGTTCAATGGGAAACCGACATGTGAGATGTCATTCATTCCTATAAGCTAAATGGCGTAGAAACCGGCCAAGCTTTACAGTCATCCATTGGAAAAAATTGGGCCAGAGTCAGAGGTAACTACACGGGAAAGGATCATGCTGGCCGAATTTACACTTACAACACCGATGAAGGTTTTGTACAGATAAGCGGTGACTATAAACAACAAATTGATGCAGTTATGAAAAACATGAGAGAGATCTTTAAAAAGAAATCAAACTACTCTGAGCTTAACTCAACAAAACAGAAACCAAATGAGACCGTTGACGACTTTCGTGTACGTTATGAGGAAGCTTTTAAGACGCACAGTGGCATTCGTGAGAGTGATGACGAAACAGGACCCTATCAGCAGCAGCTGAAGCAGGGCCTAATCTCGAATGCCAGAAAGGACTTAGGTGATTGGGTGAGCAAACACTTTGTGAATTTGCCCTCAGCCAACGTTCCACAGACCATGGAATGGCTCAAACATGCTGAAAAGATTAAACAGAACCAAAAAGATAATACCACCGACACCTTTTATCATGACGCCCATACCAAACCCCCAGGCAGAGGGCGTGGTACCTTCAGAGGGAGGGGCCACAGAGGGGCATCCCGAGGACGAGCCCTACCTTTTATGGGCTCTGAAGGATGCTGGCTCTGTGGAGATCTTGACCACTGGACCAGACAATGTCCCAAGAAACAGAACGGACCCAGACCCAGTGGGACATCCAGTGGGACCCCAACTGCATGACTAGACATTCCCAGACCCAAACCACTTCCTGCTGAAACAGACTC
>NW_013952870.1:393672-393896 GCF_001266775.1 Austrofundulus limnaeus
TAAGTACAATAAGGTGTGATAAGTACAATAAGGTGTGATAAGTACAATAAGGTGTGATAAGTACAATAACATAACTTTGATTTAACTTTGTTAGCTTATAAATAAAAACAAGCAAATATGTATGAGACATTTATATTTAAACTGGTTCTGAAACCACAAATATGTAAAAGAAAACAGCACCCTCTAGTGATTACCAAAGAACTGAAATATAGTTTTAAGTAGAG
>NW_013952871.1:0-444 GCF_001266775.1 Austrofundulus limnaeus
ACAACCATAGCTGCTCCAACAACAACCACGGCTGCTCCAACCACAACCACAGCTGCTCCAACAACGATCGCTGCTCCAACCACAACCATATTTGCTCCAAGCACAACCACAGCTATTCCACCAACGACCGCTGCTCCAACCACAACAACAGCTGCTCCAACAATAACCACAGCTGCTCCAACAACAACAGCTGCTCAAACAACAACCACAGCTGCTTCAACTACAATCACAGCTCCTCCAACAACAACCACAGCTGCTTCAACAACAACCACAGCTGCTCCAACCACAACTACAGCTACTATAACCACAAATACGGTTGCTCCAACAACAACCACTGCTTCTCCAACCACAACTGCAGCTGCTACTACCACGACCACATCTGCTATAACCACAACTACAGCTGCTCCAACAACAACCACAGCTGCTCCAACCACAACTACAGCT
>NW_013952871.1:5744-6984 GCF_001266775.1 Austrofundulus limnaeus
ACAGCTGCTCCAACCACAACTACAGCTGTTCCAACCACAACTACAGCTGTTCCAACCACAACAACAGCTGCTATAACCACAACTACAGCTGCTCCAAAGACAACTACAGCTGTACCAACTACAATCAATGCTGCAATAACCACAACTACAGCTGTTGTAACAACAACTACAGCTGTTCCAACCACAACCACAGCTGCTATAACCACAACTACAGCTGCTCCAAAGACAACAACAGCTGCTCCAACAACAAACACCGCTGCTTTAACCACAACTGGAGCTGCTCCAACCACAACTACAGCTGTTTCAACCACAACAACATCTCCTCCAACCACAACTACAGCTGCTCCAACAACATCCACAGCTGCTCCAACCACAACTACAGCTACTCCAACCACACCTTCACCATCTCCAACCACGACCACAGCTGCTATAACCACAACTAGAGTTGCTCCAACAACAACCACTGCTTGTCCAACCACAACTGAATCTGCTCCAACCACAACTACATCTCCTCCAACCACAATTACAGCTGCTCCAACAACAACCACAGCTGAAGCAGCTACTACCATGACTACAGCTGCTATACCCACAACTGCAGCAGTTTCAACAACAACCACAGCTGCTCCAACCACAACTACAGCTGCTCCAACTACAACCACAGCTGCTAGAACCACAACTACAGCTGCTCCAACAACAACCACATCTGCTCCAAAATTTACATCTCATCCAACCACAATTACTGCCGCTCCAACAACAACCACAGCTGCTCCAATCACAACTACAGCTGCTCCAACCACAACCACAGCTGTTTCAACCACATCTTCAAATGCTCCAACCACGGCCACAGCTCCTATAACCACAACTACAGCAGTTTCAACAACAACCAATGCTGTTCCATCCACAAATACAGCTGCTCCAACAACAACTACAGCAGTTCCAACCACAACCACAGCTGCTGCAACCACAACTACAGCTATTCCAACCACAACCACAGTTGCAATAACAACGACTACAGCTGCTCCAACTACAACTAAAGCTAATCCAACTACAACCACATCTGCTCCAACAACAACCACAGCTGCTCTACCCACAACAACAGCTACTATAACTACAACTACAGCTGCTCCAACTACAACCACAGCTGCTTTAACAACTACAGCTGCTCCAACAACAACCACAGCTGCTCCAAAAGCTACATCTCCTCCAACCACAATTAAAACTGCTCCAACCACAACCTCAG
>NW_013952871.1:7321-8706 GCF_001266775.1 Austrofundulus limnaeus
AACTACAGCTGCTCCAACCACAACCACAGCGGCTATAACTAAAACTACAGCTGCTCCAACCACAACTACAGGTGCTCCAACAACAAACACAGCTGTTTCAACCACAACTACAGCTGTTCAAACCACATCTTCAGCTGCTCCAACAACAACCACAGCTGCTATAACCACTACTACAGCTGCTCCAACAAAAAACGCCGCTACTCCAACCACAACTGGAGCTGCTCCAACCACGAACACAGTTGCTATAACCACAACTACAGCTGCTCCAACCACAACCACAGCTACTATAACCACAAGTACAGCTGCTCCAACAACAACCGCAGCTGCTCCAAAAGCTACATCTCCTCCAACTACAACTACAGCTGCTCCAACAACATCCACAGCTGCTCCAACCACAACTACAGCTACTATAACCACATCTTCACCTTCTCCAACCACAACCACAGCTGCTACAACCACAACCACAGTTGCTCCAACAACAACCAATGCTTCTCCAACCACAACTGCAGCAGTTTCAACCACAACCACAGCTGCAATAACCACAACTACAGCTGCTCCATTTACAACCACAGCTGCTCCAACAACAACCACAGCAGCTATAACCACAACTACAGCTGCTCCAACTACAACCACAGCTGCTATAACCACAACTACAGCTTCTCCAACAACAACCACATCTGCTCCAAAATTTACATCTCCTCCAACCACAACTACATCTCCTCCAACCACAATTACAGCCGCTCCCACAACAACCACAGCTGCTCCAACCACAACTACAGCTGCTCATACCACATACACAGCTGTTTCAACAACATCTTCAGCTGCTCCAACCACGGCCACAGCTGCTATAACCACAACTACAGCAGTTTCAACAACAAACAATGCTGTTCCCACCACAAATACAGCTGCTCCAACAACAAGCACAGCTGCTCCAATAACAACTACAGCAGTTCCAACCACAGCTGCTGAAACTACAACTACAGCTGTTCCAACCACAACCACAGTTGCAATAACGACTACAGTTGCTCCAACTACAACCACAGCTGCTATATCAACTACAGCTGCTCCAACAACAACCACATCTGCTCCAAAAGCTACATCTCCTCCAACCACAACTACATCTCATCCAACCACAACTAACACTGCTCCAACCACAACCTCAGCTGCTCCAACCACAACCACAGTTGCAATAACCTCAACTACAGCAGCTCGAACAACCACAGCTGCTCCAACAACAAACACAGCTGTTCCAACCACAACTACAGCTGTTCCAACCACAACTACAGCTGTTCCAACCACATCTTCAGCTGCTCCAAAAACAACCACAGCTGTTCCAACCACAACTACAGCTGTTCCAACCACAACTACAGCTGTTCCAACCACAT
>NW_013952871.1:9379-18008 GCF_001266775.1 Austrofundulus limnaeus
CTATAACTACAACTACAGCTGCTCCAACTACAACCACAGCTGCTTTAACAACAACTACATCTGCTCCAACAACAACCACATCTGCTCCAAAAGCTACATCTCCTCCAACCACAACTACATCTCCTCCAACCACAACTAAAACTGCTCCAACCACAACCTCAGCTGCTCCAACCACAACCACAGCATCTATAACCTCAACTACAGCAGCTCAAACACACACAGCTGTTCCAACCACAACTATAGCTGTTCCAACCACATCTTCAGCTGCTCTACCAACAACCACAGCTGCTATAACCACAACTACAGCTGCTCCAACAACAACCACCGCTGCTCCAACCACAACTGGAGCTGCTCCAACCACGAACACAGTTGCTATAACCACAACTACAGCTACTCAAACCACAACTAAAGCTGTTCCAACCACAACCACAGCTGCTCTAACAACAACCACAGCTGCTCTAACAACTACAGCTGCTCCAACCACAACCACAGCTGCTCTAACAACAACCACAGCTGCCCTAACAACAACTACAGCTGCTCCAACCACAACCACAGCTGCTCCAACTACAACCACAGCTGCTCCAACAACAACCACAGCTGCTCTACCCACAACCACAGCTGCTATAACTACAACTACAGCTGTTCCAACCACGAACACAGTTGCTATAACCACAACTACAGCTGCTCCAACCATAACTACAGCTGTTCCAACCACAACCACAGCTGATATAACCACAACTACAGCTGCTCCAAAGACAACTACAGCTGGACCAACTACAAGCAATGCTGCAATAACCACAACTAAAGCTGTTCTAACAAGAACTACAGCTGCTCCAACCGCAACCACAGCGGCTATAACCATAACTACAGCTGCTCCAACTACAACCACAGCTGCTATAACCACACCTACAGCTACTCCAACCACAACTGCAGCTGCTACTACCACGACCACAGCTGCTATAACCACAACTACTGCAGTTTCAACAACAAGCACAGCTGCTATAACAACAACTACAGCTGCTCCAATAACAAATGCAGCTGCTGCAACCACAACTACAGCTGTTCCAACCACAACCACAGCTGCAATAACCACGACTACAGCTGCTCCAGCATCAACTACAGCTGCTCCAACTACAACCACAGCTGCTCTACCCACAACCACAGCTGCTACAACAACAACTACAGCTGCTCCAACTACAACCACAGCTGCTATAACCACAACTACAGCTGCTCCAACAACAACCACATCTGCTCCAAAAGCTACATCTCCTCCAACCACAACTACATCTCCTCCAACCACAATTACAGCCGCTCCAACAACCACAGCTGCTCCAACCACAACTACAGCTGTTTCAACCACATCTTCATCTGCTCCAACCATGACCACAGCTGCTATAAGCACAACTACAGCAGTTTCAACAACAACCACAGCTGCTCCAACCACAACTACAGCTTTTCCAARCACAATGACAGTTACAATAACCACGACTACAGCTGCTCCAACAATAACTACAGCTGCTCCAACTACAACCAAAGCTGCTCCAACAAAAACCACAGCTGCTCTACCCACAACCACACCTACTATAACTACAACTACAGCTGCTCCAACTACAACCACAGCTGCTGTAACCTCAACTACAGCAGCTCGAACAACCACAGCTGCTCCAAACACAACCACAGCTGCAATAACCATGACGAAAGCTGCTCCAACAACCACTACAGCTGCTCCAACTCCAACCACAGCTGCTCCKAAAACCACCACAGCTTCTCCAACCACAAATAGAGCTGCCCCAATTACAACCACAGCTGCTCCAACCTCAACTACAGCAGGTCCAACCACAACCATTGCCGCTATAACCACAACTACAGCTGCTCCAACAACAACTACAGTTACTCCAACAACAACCACTGCTTCTCCAACCACAATTGCAGCAGCTACTACAACAACCACAACCGCTACAATCACAACCACAGCTGCTATAACCACAAGTACAACTGCTCCCACTACAACCACAGCTGCTCCAACAACAACCGCAGCTGCTCCAAAATCTACATCTCCTCCAACCACAACTACATCTCCTCCAACCACAACTACATCTCCTCCAACCACAACTACAGCTGCTCCAACCACAACTACAGCTGTTCAAACCACAATATCAGCTGCTCCAACCCCYACCACAGCTGCTTTAACCACAACTACAGTTGCTCCAACAACAACCACTGCTTCTCCAACCACAATTACAGCAGTTTCAACAACAACCATAGCTGCTCCAACCACAACTACAGCTGCTACAACAACAAGCACAGCTGCTCCAACCACAACTACAGCAGTTCCAACCACAACCACAGCTTCTATAACCACAACTACAGCTGCTCCAACCACAACCACTGCTACTGCAACCACAACTYCAGCTGTTCCAACGACAACCACAGCTGTAATAACCACGACTACAGCTGCTCCAACAACAACTACAGCTGCTCCAACTACAACCACAGCTGCTCCAACCACATCCACAGCAGTTCCAACCATAACCACAGCTGCTATAACCACAACTACAGCTGCTCCAACAACAACCACAGCTGCTGTAACCACAACTACAGCTGTTCCAACCACAACCACAGCTGCTCCAACCACAACTACAGCTTCTCCAACTACAACCACAGCTGCTATAACCTTAACTACAGCAGCTCGAACAACCACACCTGCTCCAACAACAACTACAGGTGCTCCAACAACAACCACAGCTGTTCCAACTACAAGCACAGCTGCTCCAACAACAGCCACAGCTGCTCCAACAACAACCACAGCTGCTCCAACAAGAACTACAGCTGCTAAAACAATGAACACAGCTGCTCCAACAACAACCACAGCTGCTCCAACCACAACCACATCTGCTACAACAACAACCACAGCTGCTCCGACAACAACTACAGAAGTTGTAACCACAAATACAGCTGCTATAACCACAACTATAGCTGCTCCAACAACAACCACAGCTGCTGAAACCACAACTACAGCTGTTCCAACCACAACCACAGCTGCAATAACCACGACTACAGCTGCTCCAACAACAACCACAGCTGGTCCAACTACAACCACAGCTGCTCCAACAACAACCACAGCTGCTTTAACCACAACTACAGCTGCTCCAACTACATCAACAGCATCTTTAAACACGACTACACCTTCACCAACAACAACCACAGCTGCTCCTAAAGCTACTTCTCCTTCAACCACAACTACATTTCCTCCAACCACAACTACATCTTCTCCAACAACAACCACAGCTGATGCATCAACATCCACAGTTGCTCCAACAACTACAGCTTCACCAACAACATCCACAGCTGCTCCAAACTCAACTGCATTCGCTCCAACAACAACCACAGCTGCTCTAACCACAACTGCAGCTGTGCTCACCACAACTATAGCTGCTACAACTACAACGTCAGTTGCTCCTACCAAGACTACAGATGTTCTAACCACAACTACAGCTTCTCCTACCACAATTACAGCTGCTCCAACCGAAACTACAGTTGCTCTAATCACAACTACAATTGTTTCAGCCACAACTACACCTTCTCCAACCACAGCTACAGTTGCTCCAACCACAACCACAGCTTCTCCAACCACAACTACTGCTGCTCCAACCACAAGTACATCTTATCCAACCACTACTCCAGCTACTCCAACCACACCTACAGCTGCTCCCACAACAACTACAGCTGTTCAAACAGGAGTTGTAATCTCTACAGCTGCTCCAACCACAACTACAGCTGCTTCAACCACAACTACTGCTGCTCCAACAACAAGTACAGCCTCTCCAACCACTACTCCAGCTACTCCAAGCACAACTACAGCTGCTCCCACCACAACTACAGCTGCTCAAACAAAAGTTGCTGCAATCTCTACAGCTGCTCTAACCACAGGTACAGGTGCTCCAACAACTGCTACAGCAGCTTTACCAACAGCAGCTGCTCCAACAAAGACAACAGCTGCTACAATATCAACAGCTACTACAACATCAACAACAGCTACAAACAGAACTACAGCTGCTCCAACAATAAGAACTTCTGTTCCAACAACTATAGCTGCTACAACAACAACCACAGCTTCTCCAACAAAGACAACATCTGCTCCAACAATAACAGCTGCTGCAACAAATAACATGGCATCCACAGCTAACCTTACATCAACCAGAGCTGCAGCAATCTCCCTCACAGCTGCTTCATCAGGCACAGCTGCTGCAACTTCCACCACATTTGCCCCAACAGAAACTACACATGCCACAACTGCAACCACAATTGCCCCAACAACAAATACAACTAACGCAACAACCACTGCTTCCTCAACAGAAACTACAGTTTCACCAACAAAAATCACAACTACCACAATAACTACAGCCAACACATCAAATACAGCTAACACAAATGAAACTTCAACTGCCCCAACAACAGCCATATTTGCATCAATAGCAACTACAGCTGTTTCAACCACAACTACAGCTGCTGAAACAATGACCACAGCTAACACAGCAACCACTGCTAGTGCAACAGCATCCATAGCTGCCAAAACTGATACCACAACTAATACAACTTCAGCTACCACAAGAGCAACTAAAGCAAACACTATCATTACAGTTTTTACCGGTCCTACCACAACTGCTATAATAACTGCACCTCAACCCCCATTTCAAAAGTATACTGTTGCCACAGTTATTGTAGAACCATTTGTTGATCAACTCAATGATCCTAAAAGCAAAGCTTTCAACGATCTTGCCAAAAGAGTGTGTGCCACGGTAAGCATTATTTTGACAGATTCTTGTTATGTAGTATACATGGGCTCTATTTTGTTTTACATGTTTCTCTGATTCTTTTGGTCTCATGTTAGCCTTATCTGGTTTTCCACAGTATGATGCCATCTACCGTCCAAAATACCCTCAAACCTACATGGGCTGTTTTGTCCTTGCATTTAGGTACAGTTTTATTATCTGAAAGGTCATTTATTTACTTTTCACAAATCAAGTAATGTTGATTTTTATTGTACACTGCATACCATCAATAATCAGAGAATATAATCATTTATATTATAATCTTGTCATTTTTGACACATTTCTTGATTTTTGTGTATAATTTTCTTTTAGGCAAGTCATCATACGTTTGAATGGTACTGAAGCAAATGTGACCATAGCATTTAATCAAACCACACCAGCCGTCCAAATCCCAGCAGCTGCAGACATTCAACAAACCTTAGTAGATGCCGTGACTAATACCAATGCCACCTACAATGTTACATTCCAACCTAATGTCATCAAAGTAGAAGGTATGTAAAAAATCATCAAATGTTTCAATAAAATAGGAAAAAGTAGCCATAACAAGTTTTTATTCTGTTCGTAATCAATGCATGTATTTTGATTCATCTTCTGCTTGTTCTGGCATCCAATTGTGAGGGCTATAGCTTAAGCAGGGAGGACCAGAACTCTCTTTCCCCAGCCATCTCTTCAAGGTCTTCTGAGAGGATTCCAAGGCATTCCCAGGCCAGCCAAGAGATATAGTCTGTCCAGTGTATTCTAGGTCTTCCCCGGGGTTACCTTCCAGTCTGACATACCTGGAGCGCCTCTAGGAGTCATTCTTACCAGATGCCTGATCTAACTCAAATGGTTCCTCTCGATATGGAGGAGCAGCGGCTCTACTGAGTCTCTCTCGGATAACTGAACTTTTCACCCTATCTCTAAGAGAGATTCCAATTATCCTTCAGAGAAAACTTAATTCAGTCTCTTGTATCAGTGATCTTGTTCTTTTGGTCACCACCCATAGTTTGTGGCCATAGGTGAGCGTAGGAATGTAGACCGACTGGTAAACAGAGAACTTTGCCTTACAGCTTAGCTCCCTCTTCACCACAACAGACCAGAACAGAGACAGAAAAACTACAGAAACTGCACCAATCCATCAGTCAATTTCCTGCTCTATTCTTCCCTCACTCGTTAACAAAACCCCAAGACACTTGAATTCCTCCACTTTAATTTGAACCTCACCCCCAACCCAGAGAGAGCAATCCACCCTTTACCAACTGAGAACCATGGACTCAGATTTGGAGGTGCTGAWCCTCATCCCAGCCGCTTCATACTCAGCTGTGAACTGCTCCAGTGAGTGCTGAAGATCATGGCACAATGACACCAACAGGACCACATCATCTGCAAATAGCAGTGATCAAATCCTGAGGCCACCAAACCGGATCCCTGCATCCCTTGGCTGTACCAAGAAATTCTGTCCATAAAAGTTATGAACAGAATTGGTGACAACAGGGAGCCCTGACAGAGATCAGCTTACTGCTAGCAATGCAAACCAAGTTCACCGCTTGTATAGAGACTGCTCCAGTGTTCCATAGCAAGGYCACAACCTGTATTATTCCTCCTGAATCTGTGGTTCAACCACTGATCTGACTCTCTTCTCCAGCACCCCTGAGTAGCCCATAAAGGCTAAGGAGAGTGACATCTAATAAATGGAACACACGCTCCGGTCCCCCTTTTTGAATAGGGGTACCACCACCCCAAAGGCAAAGGCATGTCAACCAAAACAGTCCCACAACATTCAGAGCCTTAAAGAAATCAGGGCAGATCTCATGCATCCCTGGAGTTCTGCTGCCTCAGAGCTTTTTAACTACCTCAGTGACCTAAGCCCCATTTATAAAAACCAAACCTGAAGTCCTCAGACTCCACTTTCTCCATAGAAAGACATGCTGGTGTGACTGTAATTGTCAAGAAGTATTCCTTCCACCTCCCAAAGACATCACTGATTGAGGTCAACATCATCGTACCTTCACTGAACACAGAGTTAGTAAAGTGCTGCTTTCTCCACTTCAGCTACCAGATGGTTTGCCAGAATCTCCTTGGAGCTGATTAAGAGTCTTTATCCAAAGCCTCACTCAACTCCTCCTACATGAAAGCTTTTGGCTCAGCAAAATCCAGGGCTGCGGCCCACTTCACAATACTCRTCAACTGCCTGCAAAGTCCTACCAGCCAACAAGGCCCGATAGGGAACTTTTTTCAGTTTGACAGCCTCCTTAACCAGAGGTGTCCACCACCGAGCTCAAGGATGGCTACCATGGGAAGCATTGACCACCTTCTGGCCAAAGCTCTAGGCAATCACCTGAACAAATGAGACACAGAACATGGCCCACTTGGATTAAAAGTCCACCGCATCAGCTGGGATGTAGTTAAAGCTCTCTTTGGGGTGTGAATTGAAAATCACGAGGTGGTTGTGGCAGAGTGGTTTAGGGAATCATCCTGTAACCGGCATCCCGCCGGTTCATTCCCCCATTCATTTGTTGTGTCCTTGGTCAGATGGCCTGGGGGCACTTGTGCGTGGCAGCCTCTCCTCTGTCAGTCTGCCCCAGGACAGATCAGGTTACAGTGTAGCTTACCACCATAAGTGTGTGAATGTGTATATTGATAGGGGAATTTCTGTATTGTAAAGCACTTTGGAGTCTGTAGGGACTTGATAAAACACTAAGATCAGAACATTTATCATCTATTCGATGGGTTATTCTGCCAGGCTTTCCCATCAAACCCTCACTACATGTTTGGGTCTACCAGGTCTGTTAGATCAGATGACTATACAGTCAATCATTGATCTACAACCTTGGGTGTCCAGGTGCCACATGCACTTATGGTAAATGGTAAATAGTTTGATCTTATACAGTGCCTCATCATGTCTTGTCAGACTCCAAAGCACTTTACACTTCAATCATTCACCCATTCATACACTGATGGTGATGAGCTACAACCACCTTTAGGCAAGATGAAGTGTCTTCCCAAGGACACAACCAGTGAGACAGATGGAACGGGGATCAAACTGGCAACCCTCCCACATGATGACTCCTGTAGCCACTCAGCCACAGTTGCCCCATAATGCTTATGGACGCCCTTATGTTTGATCAAAGTATTTGTCATGGACAAACTGTGACTAGCACAGAAGTCRAACAACAGAATACCGCTCAGGTTCAGATTGGAGAGGCCGTTCCTTACAATCGTGTACTTCCGGGTTTCACTGTTGTTACCCATGTGAGCATTGAAGTCTCCRAACAGAATAAAAAGTCCTCAGCTAGAGCACCTTCCAGAACCCCTGCTAAGGACCCTAAGAAGGCTGGATACTCTGAACAGCCATTCAGCACATAGGTACAAATGAGTTTCAGAACCAGTCCCCTCACCCGAAGGTACAGGACAACTACTCTCTCATCTACTGGGGAAAACTCCAAAACACAGGCACTAAGTTGGAGTGTTACAGGGAGACCCATACCAGCTTGGCGCCTCTTACCATAGGAAATTCCAGAGTAGAATAATGTACTCTCCCTCTCAAGGAGATTGGTTCTGGAGCCCATGCTGTTTGTCAAAATGAGCATAACTATTTCTAGTTGGTACCTCTCAARRTCACACACCAAACTTGAGCTTCTTTCCCACCAGACAGCTCACCTATTCATGTTAAATGTATAAAATGTGTTTTAATTGGTTGTCTTTTAACTTTCTATCAGTTTTTGTGTACTTTGTTTTCACATAAGTATTAAAAACAATTTTTTCAATTTATGTTTTATTTTTGTGTTTGCAGTTGCATCTGTAACAACTGAAGCCCC
>NW_013952871.1:23239-25501 GCF_001266775.1 Austrofundulus limnaeus
TAATTAATTTATCTTTAATGAATGGTCATGTGCCACAGAGCTTTAAGGTTGTTGTAATTAAAACTTTACTTAAGAAACCAGAGGCCTATTGCACAAAAGTCAGATTTCGAAATTCAGAAAATCAGCTGTAAGCCGAGCTTGAACTAGCCTTCAACTTGTAAACAGCTGTAACCAGTGGCACGAACACCAAGCCGCACTCCTTTAAGGCGGCTCATTCAAGCCAGGTGTAAATGGTTTAGGATTAATGCACAGTCACGGTTTGGTTAATAGACCCACTGGGTGGATCAAAGATTTCCTGATCAGGCATGCGCAGTAAGACACGTGAGTCTCACTTCATCCAGCAGTTTAATGGTAAATTATGATTCATATGAAGAGATGAAGAGAAACACTGACTGATGCTGAAAAAAAAACTTTTTTGTGCCACTGAATCTGTCTGTAAGTTATCTGAAAGTAACTAAACGAACAAATTAAAATGAACAGCTGATCGCTCACTTAAAATGATCGCTGTAGGAAAAGACGAGGGACAGAGGGACGGGGCTGGAGGGTTGGGAGTGGTTAGAGGCTGAAGCGCTGAAGGAAGGTGGGGCGGGGGAGCGAGTCGGGCAGCAGTGCAGGCATGTGTTGGGGGGAGACAGGGGTGGGAAGGTGCCATGGTGGAGGTGGCCTGTAACAGGTACAGAGAAGGTGGGGGGGGGACTTGGCATTTTATTTTAAAGACTATTTTAATGGTGAAGCTGAGGTTAAGTCTTTTTTTAAATTATTCTTTTTCATGGATAATCTGATAAATAAATTTAATAAATATATTTACTCTTAATATCTTAATGCAAAGAAAAACAATAAATTTAATAAGTGTATGAAGAACTGATTTCTGATCAGACACTACAAAAATTAGCCATCTAAAAATAAGTAAAAAATACTAGAGTAGACCCTTATTCTTTTCTAATTAATAATAACTAGAACTGCAAAGCAGTTTTGACCTGGGTCCAAGCCTGTGCATACATGTGCACCTTGGCCCATGTCGTCCTGAGCACATTGTTGACGTGTGCATCATAGTGTTGTAACATGAGGAGTTTACATAAGGTCTAATTGAGACCCTAATATCTTAAATAGATTTAGGTCTCAGAAAAATGTCACTCTATATCCACATGTCCTCTGTTGCCTTCTGTTCTGTCTTTTTACTGGGAGCTCCATTGTTAACTTTCATAAATCATTATTCCAACTGCGTCTCCTCTGGACATGTCCAAACTATCTTAATCAGGCCATTCTAACATTACCTCCTAGTTGTTCATCTGTGATGTTTTATCATAATTCCTGGGACTCTTTCTGCACCTTTTTACCACACTTCCAATTTTCCTGGATAGATGACTTGTAGCATAACTGTACTAGGTGCCTGTCTTTTATTAACTGTACATTTACATGAATAGTTGAACCTAAGTACTTGAGGTCTTATAACTGTGCCCTGTGCTTCTTGTAATCTCTCTGTTCCACCTGGCCCCTAKCATTCAGACACACGTACTCTGTCTTACAACAGCTGAATTGAATTTCTCTTCTTTAACATCTCTGGAGTCCCTGCAACCACTACTGCATCGTGGTCTCATGACCCATATAAATCACTCTAACCGGGAAAATATATTATTTCTAACGGCTTCAATTTTAGTAAAAAGGAGAGCACAAAAACTTTACCCTATTTTTTAAATTGTTCTGATATGCCAAATAAAACTGGAGTTATAGTGTACATGTTTTTTAATGACATTCTTTCTTGTGTGCAATGCAGTGGCAGGCAACACAGTAGTTTTGTGTAAAACTGCAATCCACCATCAGTCTCATCCTGTCCAGTCTTGCTTTTTGTCAAGAGGTGAAAAATCTACAGGAAAAAATAAAAAAGGTGCAAAAACTGAATAAAGTTTAGTGGTGATGGAGAAATATAAGTTGCAGGAAAAAGTAATTTGACTTGTAATATTTAGTGTATTGTGGGCTGAACAAAATGACAGCAAACATGGCAGTTTCAACCATCTTTTCACTATTTTAAGGGGAAATATAAAGGTGAAATCTAAATACTCCAAAAACTCACCAGGTTCTCTTCCATCGCCCTGTTCTCACCACCATAGTCAATATGATGCCAACAGTACTGTCCCACAATGTAGGGAATACCAGTCCACACACATACACACAAACACACATGTTTGTTTCTCGACCCCGTGGAGACCTTCCATTGACTTCCATTCATGTTTTTTAGACTTTATAGCCTAACCCTGACCATAT
>NW_013952871.1:25821-33348 GCF_001266775.1 Austrofundulus limnaeus
CACACACACACACACACACACACACACACACACACACACACACACACATACGTGTTAATGTGTACTATGAGGACACTTTTTTCAAACATGACTGGATGGTGAATTATGGGGACAGCACTTTCTGCTTACTCTACAGCAGTGGTAAACATATCAAACATTTGCTTTTGAGCCACACACCAAAGAGCTCACTTCAGATTTTGAATACATACAACACAACCTGAAATATAATGACCTGACAAAATGCAACCTTATGGAGTCATAGATAATTAAATCAATAAGCTCCACCTACAATATGAAGCTACATTATAGGGACTAGAAGAATTTGTAAGGACATCCTCCACACAACTTCAAAAAATCTTTAATAAGTGCCAAAAATGTTGAAACAGCAACTTAAACTGTTGTAGGAGTTTTGGGTATATTCCAAAAATGGATAATTTGTGAATATATTTAAATATATTATATTTAAATATATTATTCCTCGAGGCACCACGCTCTTTAATTCGATCAAGGATTGACCCAGGAAAGAGACAAAAAACTGTAACTTAATTGTAATCAGTCTCAGAATACATGTACCCAAATTGATTTTATGAGTTCTTGTCTTATCAGAACCAATAATATCTTTTATCAAGACACAAAAATGAGATTAGCTTATGTTGGCACGTTCTCCACGAGCCATTTATTTACAGATTAAATGTATTTACAACTATGGCGAGTAATGAATGAATGATGACATGTTGAACCAGGTAAAAACTGAAAGAGTTTGCAATCACAAGTGAATAAACAAACAGACAAATAAACAAACAAATAGATAAACACAAAGTAAACACTGAGAGGTGAGTTTGAGGTTTAGAGTGAGGTGAGGTGAGGTAAATTGCTTTTAGCTGTGGATTTAACTAAGGAATCCTAGTTAAATTAGGTCGAAAAAGCGTTTAGTTTACCAAATCTCATACAAAGATAAAAATCAAATTAGTCTGAGCACCTGTGTGTCACCAGGACAAATGTTCACCTTTACCCTTTTGTTCTGTCTTGCGGGTACCAGGAGGGGGAAGTCAGCGGTGGAAGATCATGGGGTTCGTTCTCCAGACAGCTCTCCATGCAAGCTGGATATCAGGCAGTCTGCCTGATAAACTCAACTGGTCCCTTGGTCAGAGAAGGGGTCACTCCTTGGTGACTCGTAGTCTGGTCCTCCAGGTGGCTGCAAGACTTCTTAATTTGATTTCCACTTTGTAGAGAAAACGAGCTAAAACGACGCATGAATTACCCTTAGCTTATTTGACTTCTATAAAATCAAACTCAGATATTGAGCAGATATGAAATGGGAGCTATTCGATCAATCAGCGGAAGATGCAGACTGGCACCATCCTGTCCAGCCCATGGGGAAGGCTGGCAGGGAGGGCCCCTGCTGAGCTGTGAAAGCTGTTTCTGGCTTGATGTTGAAAAGATCTCTTCCTCTCATTCATTCATTCACTGTCTCAAAAACTGTCTATCTTGGGAGCTGCACTAACTTTTAAAACCTCTGTTATGGTGGACTCAAGGTTTTAAGTTGGCCCATGAAAATATTACACCTTATACAAGAAAAGTTTTTTTTAACAAATCAACTGTTTTGGAGGGAAAACTTCACTTCAGGACAAAGAAAAAGGGAGTGTTTTAGTTTAATTATCTTGCATCTAATTAAAGGGTGAGACATCTGTTTACCTCAGTAAAATAAGAGTGTCACATTTAATTAAAATTCAAGGCCTAAGGTTTCTAAGGTTAAATCATGGAATAAAACACAGTTTAAAATCATGAAATAAAAGAAACATCTTCTTCTTTAGGAAAACACTTCATCAAAAAAAATAGTTAGCTTCATTGYGTTTTGTTCTTTCTGTAAGAGAAAAGTAAATCACATTTCTTTGATTAAGATATATACGAACAGACAGTTGTATAAAAACATTCAATCTGGTTTCTTCTTTTTTTCACGTTTAATGAAGAATGTAAGTCCTTTGTTTCAAGTCACTGAAGAGTCTGGTTAAAGGCGTTTATGCCCCCGCCCCCTTTGAAGAGTGTAGCGGTTTTCTTACCTCACTTTATGATTTCTGATGGATATAANTTTCAGTCTTTCTATCTTTCTAATTACTTCTCTCTCTGTTTTTCTCTCTCTCTATTTTCTCTTCACAAAAAAAAATCACAATGGTGTGGAGAGGATGGCTATAAGGGGAGAAGGGAGGCAGTCCAAAAAAAAAAACCATCAAGGCGTCAGGAAGTCTGGTGGGGGTTGGCAAGAGATGTTAATTCGAGACACAAAGGGAAGTTCCATGCAAAATCCTTGACAAAAAAGTCTGAAGTTAGTGGGATTTTGTTTTTTCCTTTAAGCAGTCATAGAACCAGTTAAATCTAATCAGAAATGATTAATTATATGCAGGAAAATGCTACAAATTCTCCCTGATTATAAACAAAAAAACTGTGAAAAGTTAATGGGTTATGATCACGTGATGGTTTTCCTGCTTCTTGTGGCATGAACATCCTCCATGTCCTTTCTCATGCGTGTGTGAGGGGACCAGTCCTTAGGCCGGGAGTAGCATCAGTCCTAGGGCGCTCTTCAAAACTATAGACACAGTCAGTGATCCACAAAAATAGGTCAGTGTTAGTTCCATACAAAACCAGAGTTGTCCTAGAGAAGGCAGGCTGTCTTTGGCCTCTGGGGGGCAGGTGCGAGTCGACCTTTGGAGGCTGATGGAGTTGACCTCTGGAGGGTGGTTGAGTTGACCTCTGGATGTTGACGTTGGATCACTGGATAGTGGGTATGTTAACATTTGATACCAGAGATATCAGGTGCTCAGTAACTAAATTTGTATCTATAGATTAGCTTGTCGTTCTTAATGAACAAAACAAATAAAAATAAAAACCTAAGGTTTAAAACATGCATGTAAAACTGTCGGTAGATTTACAAATGAATTGGTAAATGATAAGCTAGTAGTAATATTCTAACAGTGATTTTCTAACATCACTGGGCTTCTATTCATTCTGAGGAACTAAAAGAAGATCTTATTTAAAATATCTCTTTGTTTTTCTTAAAAGGGGCACATGCAAAAGTTCGCTTAAGGAGTGCAGTGTTTAAGGGAGTAAACATGCTTTTAGGAAACTGGAAACCWGTGATTGCATTAGGAATTATTAGTGTGTCTGRAACAGGTTTGGTCTTCCTTCTTGAAGCATATTGTGTCATTCCGGGAGCTCCACATTGTGATGTTATCAAATGGGAAACAAATCTAACGACCCCAACAAACCTAGCAAATCTGAAACTCCTTTAAAAGGTGACAAAATTTTAATGATATTAAAAGAGCCAAACCTCCCCAAACTACATGGGAAAATGTATAACAAAAGTATGAATAGGAAAAAAAAGCAGAGGAAGTGCAAAAAGAATTAGAATGTGCAAAATTATAAAAAAAATAGGAGACAACAGAGATAAGAAGTCGAAGGACTGGAAACTGCCTAAAGCAATGTTTGTTAAAACAACTACAAACAGGGTCACCTGACCCCCCAAAAAACCACAGATAGGTAGTAATAAATCGGTTTAACCACTCCGTAACAAGAATATTTACCCACAACTGCCTGACCCCAAAATACAGCCCCAGTTGACAGAACTGTAGGTAATGGATATTCAGTTTTTTTAAATTAAAAACAAATTATTATTATTTTAGAGAAAAGGAAAATAGGTGAACGTAGTGGGGAAAAGATTTAAATTGTATATATAAAGATGTCTTTAACTTCTTAAAACAGCATTCAGTACTCTTATTTAGTTGGCTCCTAGTTTGAACCCCACCTGAGAGTTTTTCAAGTATTTTCTAGATAAAACAGCAGTTGAAGAAAGAATACATGTTAATGCATTTATAGAAAGAAGAAATTGATCAAATATTGCAACATAAATTTTATATCGCTGTGATAAACTGTTGTTGAGATATTTGCCTGTGAGGAAACATGTAGTGATGRCAAAGGGGAATGTCTGCATGAGAACAGAGTATTGATAAAGCAATAAACAGCCCAGACTGTAGAGAACAACAGTGTATTGTTAGACATCAATAATAATATGATTAAAATATTAAGAATGCAATAAAATAGTTTAATGCCATAAAAGACAAATTGAGTAACTGTAGGTAAAATTTACATGTATAATTATTGTAAATAACAAAATATTTACAGCCTGTGGTGAACTTAAACTTACAAAACTTAAAGGACAAATAGAACAGAATCACAGGATGGTTACCAATTATTACATTTTTTATGAAACTGATAAATTACAAGGACACCCTGTGGCTAGAGAACACATTCTCAACAATTACTAGTTTGTATCCTCTTCTCAATAGAATCAGAAAAATAGGAGCCGTACACCGCTTATACCACAGCTTCAAGGCTGTGGGAAAAAGCTAGCTCAGTCCTTATCTTACAAAAAGAAACATACTGGGAAAAATGCAAAATAGACATTTATTAACCAAATAGAGTTGGAAAAAGAAAAATGCACCACGTCATAAAAAGATAAAAAGTTGGCAAAACTTATAATTGTAAGATAATAAACTTTGGGACATTTTTTAATCTTTGGACTTAAACTTAACTATTTAAGTTTTGCTATTGAGTTTGTCAAATTTTCATCTCCATGATTTTGAAAAACAACCAAAAAGTTGTAGAAACTTATAGTTTCTAGTCATAAGATCTTGTATGTAGATTATTCTCCTCCACATGAAAGTAGCAGTAACTTTGAAATTTAAACTGTACAAGCTATGAATCCCTTACTCCAGTTATAAAAATTTTAATAACTATAAAACTTGGATACTGTGTTGCAAAAATTTTAAGTTTTATCAGTGCATCAAATTTTTGTTCAACAAATGTTACACAGACAGTAATCTGCTACTGATGACTACATTCCTGGCTTTCAAAACAAGACAGTGAGTTAGCAGCACTTTCATCTATTACAATGACTTACAATTTAGAGGTAACTACTTACAGCTCACAAAATAATGTTCTAGATTAGAATGATTACATTTAGTTTACACTCTTTCTGCCCTGCTGTCAAGTTAAAAACCCATGTCCCTGAATCTCTGTTCACAGGAACCAAATTACTAATACCTTCTTGACTTTCGAGATTATATGAAAAAAATTAATAAATAAAAGCCTTCTGTGGCACTAAAGTATCAAGTTTTAAGATCAGATTTCGTTAAATACATTTAACTGCATTAGTTGTTCATGACTGCTGGTTAACACAGTGGTAAAACAAATGAAAACAACTTTCTTTAGCCACAAATCTACTAAAAGTCTTAATTTTTTATTTTATTAAAGAAATTAACTTCAAATTTCAGAAATCTGCAGAGTTTTATTTCTTCAGTCCTTCTGTGTTTTTATAGAATGAAGTTATTTTATCCTATATATTTGATATGTTTTTGTCAGCAACATTGCTGCAGTGCTTAAAAAAACAAGTGTTACATTTCACCCAGATCAATCTGTTTTGAATTTATTTAATCATTTCCACATCTGGGTGAATGTAGAAAGAAGAGTGTATAGGAAAGCACTTCCATCTCCAGACTTATTCTCTGTTCTTTATACAAAACAGTCAGAATATTCAAAAAAGCTTTACTCAAACCAGTAGAGGGATTTTTTTAATTTACATCGATTCTAAATTTAAGTCATAGAAACCAAGTTATTCTTAACCGCAGCATCTTACATGGAAGTGATTTATGAATGAGAAACAAGTTGTTTAGCATGTTCTATGTTTAAGAAGATGCAGTTTATTTATTTTTAATGTATTCTTGTTAGCCTAAGTTGAGTGTTGAGTGACATATGGGCTTTGCCATTTGTCAAGAGGGGTGTGATGAGTACAATAATATAACTTTGATTTAACTTTGTTAGCTTTATAAATAAAAGCAAAATGTGTATGAGACATTTATATTCAGTCTGGTTCTGAAACCACAAATATGTAAAAGAAAAAAATCACCCCATTTTAATCCAAAGTTTTTATTTTTTGTGTATCAAATATGTTTCATTTTTTTTAGACTTTGTTTTATGTTTAATTTTTTTAAGACTTTGTTTTCAGTTTAGCAAAAATTTTAGCTGGTTTGATAGATTTATTTATCCATTGAAACACTTATTAAACCTGAAATAGTTTTAAAGAATTTTTTTTATTATTCTTGGTAGACCCTACAGGCTTCCTGTGATTAGATCAGATTTACAGGAGGCAAATGAAGGACAGACGCTTGCAGACTCTATAAAAAAGTGTCCAGTGCAAGATTACTGTCTCCTGATTCTGTATTCATCCAGGAAACCATGCAACAGTAAAACCAGGTGACTGGTTTTACCTAAAGGTTATCAAAAGAAAGAACTGGACCAGTCCACGCGGGGAGGGTCCATTCCGGGTCTTGCTGACAACACCAACAGCAGTGAAAGTTGCTGAATGATCGACGTGAGTTCATCTCTCACATTGCAAGCTGCAGAGAGTGCCACACCCCTGAACAAACTGTGCTGCACCCCTGAACAAGCTGAGTAGTGGGAAAAGTCTGGTTTACAAAGGGATTCGGTCATCAACTAGGGGCCATTTGTCTCAAAGCCAGTGAAGAACTCAACGACCGTACTCTTATTAAGGTTCAGGGGCCCCCGGTGACTCTGCAACCCAAACAGTGAAGAATCGTCCAGGAGGGGAGACCCTGCATTGAGCTGTGACCGACGTGTGTGGACCAGTGTGTGATGGAGCCAGCGACGGAGCCAAGACATGTCCATTTTGAGATGGAGGAGCCCAGACATGGCTGCTACAGCATGAACGGTCTGAGACGCGCCTTCTTTGGCATGGTGAGGCCACCTCCACCGCATGTGACATCTGTGACTCCTCAACACCCGCGGCGAGGAAGAAGATAATCAGATGAAATGGTTGCAACACCAATGTGTGTTTTCTATACAGCAATATCCTCTTTTTGTGTTCTTAGTGGTATTCCTTTTGTTCTGGTTGTTTTGGCCCTTCATTACAGGTAAAGCGGTGTTAGTGGCTGCCAAACCATATATTCAGGTACATAAGAGGTTTCAATTCAAAGGTCCTAACCCAGCATTTTACTCTGCCAAGAGACACACACAATGGAAGCCCGGTTGCACCATTGGGCCTAACAATACTATCATTGCAAATACAATCTCTACTGTGTTAATTGACCCTTGTGTGTATTTTAAGTGTGAAGACAGTCGCAACTTGGAATGGGCAGACATACATATATGTTTGCTATAAATATGCCTATAAACAATGTTCCACCTGTGATAAATGGGTTTATGCTATCAGGACCACTGCAGCTACTGATTGGGGTTATAAAGACACTGAAGGAGTTAAATATAGACTATCCATTTGGAAAGTTAATAACACCTCACCTGCCATTATGTTTCAACTCCAGAATGCCCAGCTAAGTGATCAGGGATATTTCATCCTATGTGCCTATGTTTCAGGGACAGACCCTTCTGGCTTACAGTAACGTCATCTTTGCAGAACCCATCCCCCTCTTTTCACCTGTTAGGCTCTGATTACATCTC
>NW_013952871.1:33717-36652 GCF_001266775.1 Austrofundulus limnaeus
CCTGTATATAATAAAATTCACTTACTTTTTACATCAGTTCTCTGCCTCTGTTTGTTACTAGTACTTGCTCACGTTGACTCTCTCCTACAACCTGATACATACCAGGCAGCAAAAAATGGATGGATGCTAGTTAGAGCTAATATCACAGAGCCTTGTAAATATTTAGCTAACACCACCCTAAGAGCAACAAATAGTTCAGTTCTGAAGACTAAAGATGCCCATCTCTTTGAGTCATTAGGATCAGTTCATCCTCACTTCTCTCAGGTGGTTCACCCGGTCTGTTTTCACATGCCTTTTCACAAGAGTGGAGTTTTTCTTGGCACCACGCAGGGATGTAAGCGTATCTTGAGCGCCACTTCTACAGCACTGCCCTGGGACGCTTCTGGGTGTCACCTCCCGGGAAAGGCATCCAAAGCCAAGTTTTCTTTAAAATTCCATAATGTCAGTCATGTTTTTTAGCTTATTGTGTGGCCTGGCGATTGTGGATTAGGAAGTCATCAAGATTCAGTCTGGCTTTGTGGTACCCACTACTTTCAGGCTTTAACCCCGCTGTGGTCCGGCACGTGTGCCCTAGTGGATTTGAGACCTGCCATTTTGGTACTGGATTCTCTGGTGTATAACACCCACCACTACCTGCAGTTCATGGCGGAGCCCAGACCCCTGTACCGACAGAAGAGGTCTGAGGTGATCTCAGCCGGGGTGAAGTTCTTGAGTGGGGTGCTCCACTGGTGGGGGACGGTGAATAATGCACATCACATTGACCAGCTTCATACGAGGCTTGAGAATCTGAGGGAGATTATGGAGGARGGATTCTCAGCCCTGGGTCCCTTTGTTATCGCCACCAGAAACATGCTCTTACAACATAAAATGGCTTTGGACCTGCTTTTCGCTTCCCAAGGTGGTCTCTGTCGTGATTGGTGACTCTTGTTGCACTTACATTCCAGATGCTTCCGGAAACATCACTCAAACTGTACAACACTTGAATCAACTCCTGGCCGACATGAAAGCTGATGATATCATTGAGCCTAAGGGATAGGACTGGTGGTCTTGGCTCACAGCCGGAGGATGGCAAGCTTGGTTAGTTAGGGTCCTAACACCAGTAGTCTGTGTGTTTGTTTTGCTTATGATTTGTTCCTGCTGCATAGTTCCCATGATCAAAAAATGCGTCACCTCTGTCTTTGCATCCCTCTTCCTGCTACATGCTCATCAATACTTGTTCCCAGAGAGGAGCAGGACTTTTGATGACCCCTTATCTCTGGTGACCTTTAAACTGAAACTTACAATCAGTTTGTAAATAAGTTAAACAGTATTTTGTATTTCATTATCATTATCCTGAGGGAAAGTTTTATTCTGAAGCAATAACATTTCTTAAGTCTCAACTAAAAAAAGGGACCTACAGAAGCTCATTTGTTTTTGACTCCTATATTAACAAAAACAAAGAAAACAAAGAGTGTTTTATGATGTTCATAAGCTTTTTCTTTTAACAAGCTTACATATACAATGTTTTTATTATATGCTTATAAGTTTTTCTTGACACGCTTGCCTGAAAAGGGGCTTTTATTACATGGTTAAAAGAGTACAACAAGCTTTTCTTAACAAGCTTAAATAAAATAAAGTTTTTATTACATTTTTATGAGCATTATTAATAAGCTTTGATATATCTTTGAGGTTTTTATGTCTCATTATGATTAAAATTGAAAAAAAGTGTGACATAACACTGATTATGTTTTGATTCTCATTACAAGACTGGTTTGGGTTTTGAATCTACTTATCATCACATTTTTAGTTTTTAAGGTTGTTCTTCTACACATTTCATGATTCTAATGTTTTTATAAGTTTGATGTTTTCTTACCCCCACTCTCTTTAAATAAAATGAATAAAAATGATAAACAGGGGGGAATGATAGATATTTTTAAACTTTATCATTTTTTATATTTGATCCTATTGCTTTAATCAACTGTATTAAATATGTCTTTCTTGCTGCCATAATTTTCATCTCTGCAGCTTTGAGCTGCACTAACTGATAAGAAGCAACCCTGTGATTGGTCAAGATGTTTCTCTCTGTGCTCTGTTTGTAATAAATTGTACAGCTTTTCCCAGCAAAGATCAGAACTTTCTGCTGAGACCTGTCTTTTAAGCATCCTCAGAAACTTCTCACTCTTTGCAAAGAGAAAATAATTTAATGTAAACTCTGACACTGTTTTCTTCCTCCTGTCTGCCTTTGCTCCAGCCCTGCCCACTCACACCTGATCCTCATGTTTCTCCCCCAGGTGTTCCCTGTTTGTGCTCATTAGTCTCATCTTTATATTCTGTGTCTTGTCTTCACTTCCCTGTCGGGTCATTGTTGGGTTATATTCTGTATTGTGCCTTGCCTTGCCTTGCCTTGCCTTGCCTTGCCACTTAAGAGTTTTTTGAGCTGCCCAGTCAGCACCTTTTTTTGTTAAATAAATACTTTGTTTTTTGGAACTTTGAAACTGCCTGCATCATGTGTTTATTCCTGCCTGAGATTCGTAACATAAACAGCTAGTTGTCAGAGACTGGTCTCACATCAGGCTCACACTAGAAGTCCTCTAGATCAGAGATTCTTAACCTGTGGGCCACGAGCGCCACCTTGAGGGCATCAAAAGAACAACAGTTTTTAACTTTGGGCCGCAGAGGGCCGCTGGACCGCATTGATTTTAAATAGTGTGCAATTCACTTTCTCACCACTAGTGTCAGTAGTGCGCCACTCAGATGTTTAACAACTTTTTTAATGTGTAGAAGAAGAACCTTAGAAACCTGCCGAGAATGGAAACCTATTTTAAATTAAACGTAGAAGCAAAAATGAAGGTAAGTTATCAAAAAGGGTCAAAGTTTGTCACTAATATGAAGTGCAGCCTAAATAATATTTTTTAACATAAACAACAACAAAAATAGACAATTCAATAAATAAAAC
>NW_013952871.1:36728-38075 GCF_001266775.1 Austrofundulus limnaeus
GCACAGAACCAAGATGCTTTTCATACTGTATCAATGACAAACAATAACAGTAACAACAGCTTTTTGATAAGTTTAAAGTTTCTTTAAAATATAATAAAAATATTTTAAAAATAAATTACAAAAATTAATTTGATAAAGTGCAAATTAAAATATAGTTGTATCTGCAACTGTATTTGATAATGTTTTGAACTTTTAAAATATTGCATGGTAAAACCAGAGGCTGCACTTCATATTAGTGACAAACTTTGACCCTTTTTGATAACTTACCTTCTTTTTTGCTTCTACGTTTAATTTAAAATAGGTTTCCATTCTCYGCAGGTTTCTAAGGTTCTTCTTCTACATATTAAAAAAAGTTGTTAAACATCTGAGTGGTGCACTACTGATACTAGTGGTGAGAAAGTGTAATGCACCTTATTCAAAATCAATGCGGTCCCACGGTCTTCTGTGGCCCAAAGTTAAAAACTGTTGTTCTTTTGAGGCCCTCAAGATGGCACTTGAGCCCACAATTGGGCCATGGCCCATGGGTTAAGAAACTCTGTTCTAAAGCACAGATGTCACAAATATTTTGGCGGAAGCTAAATAGATCTGCAAAACTGATTCAGTTCACCAGAACACATATTTCCAGTAATAACAGGAGCCATTCTTGAACAATGTTGCAATCTAGTGACAGGATCTGTTGCTTTCAACCTATACCACATTTTGTCGCGGTTTGAGGAGGTGTTTTATAGAAAGAGACGTCTGACTCATGGTGTTATTGTTAAAATAAAATGTTGTTGTGGACTGCAAGTTCTGCTGCTTCTTTGTCATTTTTCTTATGTTTATGGTAGGGCTTCGGTAAGAAAGCATACAATATATTAGTTATTTCAAACTGTTTTTTGGAGAACTGAAGCGATGCATTCTGGGTAAAGGACCAGTAAAGGAACCCGACGGTCATCACTTCAAAATAAGAGCCTGAATTTAAACTGTGCCGTGTGCTGCTTCAACTATGATGTGAGACAGTGGGTTGATGGATGAAGATGCAGCGTGTCATAAATTATTATAATTCCTCCCTCTACCCTCTCAATGCTCAAACAAGTATCTAAACAACAATAATTATGGTGGATTGTTGGGGAAACTTTTATTTATTTTTTGTTAATGGTGGTTCTAGAAAAAAGACGTGAAAATCATGTGAATAGGAATAAACCAGCTGTTGATCTAGCTAGCTCTTTTAACAACTGGCCTCAGAAAAATAAATCATTTTAAACAAATAACAGGAATTAAAAGCTGCTGATGCCTTCTCAAGTGTCCCTCGCTCTGTGTGTGTGTGTGTGTGTGTGTGTGTGTGTGTGTGTGTGTGTGTGTGTGTGT
>NW_013952871.1:44073-45184 GCF_001266775.1 Austrofundulus limnaeus
GAATTTTCTGTTTTGTGCCACCCCAATATACTGTATATATATATATAATGCCTGATTGGGTTACGGTCACAAGATCATACCTCAGAAAGACTTTACCAGGTTTTGTTCATAACATTATTTAATCCAGATACATTTCATTCCAATCAAATAATTTTGTGCATGTAAACTTAGAGTAGCTACTGACAAATTTGAAAATATTCTAAACCTTCCAATTTTACGTAGTTTCAATAAAAAAAACTATTTTGTTTTTACAGGAAACAGAGGCTTTAGCGGTAACAACAATTGTGCTGCTGCAGTTCTGTTGTTTTTTTTAATTAGATTTCTCAATAAACTTTAACAATTTTTTGCAAATACTTGTGAAAAACAGTTTTTTTTTCAAGGCAAATGAGCTTGATTGAGGTCAGTGAATGATTACAGTAATATTTTCAAAACATAAATTAATTTTAAGAGAAACAGAGTGGGCCAGTTTAAACACAGGAAGCATTTTGTTGAGATGATGTTAAAGCTAAAGTGCATGAGTGATAATTAAACATCATTTTCCTTGTCTCATTGCTATGGCTGAGCACTGCTAACAAACAATAACTGAACTCTATGTCGTATTTTCTGCATAGAAGCAGTGTGTCAACATGTCCTCTTATAAATACTGAAAAGTATTACATGTACAACTGACTAAATGTGAAATAAATAATACAGAAATAATATTAAAAGTAAAAGTAAGAGACTTGAGTTGCGTTAAGTATAGCTGATGTCTTGCATTCGGAAGTTAGGGAAAGGGAATTCCCATGCATAATCGACATGCATTATGGGGGATGTAGTCTGTGGTCTATGTTGGATTTAAAGCAGCTCATTTGGAGCCGTTAATACAGGGTTATTCAACTAAATTGAACAGAAGACTAAAAAAGAAAAAAACTGTATAGSTCTTCTGGACAGGTTCTTCTCTAATGAAACATTTCGTCTCTCCTCCACAGTGTTGCCAGGTGGGAAATGTTGAATTATCGTATCAGCAGCTCAAAATTATCGTATTTTCAGGAAAATTATCGTACACACCSAAGTTACATTCTAGAGAGGCTCAAATTTACAAATATATCCTGCTCAGCTCACAATGTGCTCT
>NW_013952871.1:52103-57351 GCF_001266775.1 Austrofundulus limnaeus
AGAAGAACCCGTCCAGAAGACCTACACAATTTTTTTCTTTTTGATTTTTTACCTGGATTACTGAGATGCATCAGGACATCAAAAGACTAAAATTACTTAAAGCAAACAGTTCAGGGGTCAGACAGTTTTAATGTCTTTCCCATTTTTTATTTATTTTGTTGAAGTGAATCAAAAATTTTAAGGATAACATTGATATAAAACTAATTTTATATTAAGTAAAAAAAAAACACTGCAGCATATCTCCCTGTTCTCTGTTCTTTTTGAAGTGGAAAAGCCAAGAAAAAGTGTTTCTTCAATCTAAGCATAAACATCAGAAAATCATGAGGAAAGCCCAAAATAAACAGCTGTTGTCTGCGTTTCAGTTCCTGTCATTCGCCATGCCAATTTTATAAAAGGCAATATATCAGAATTAATTCTGAAAGATGTCTAAAAATGCTTTAACTCAAATAGCAATGAATTCATGCTACATTTGAATATCACATGAAGCATGAGTTTAAAATGTTTCTTTCATCATCGAATTATTTCTAAACTTCGCCCATCTCTCACTTTTGCTGAAGCTCAGAAAGTTGTTCATGCCATTGTCTCCTCCAAGCTTGACTACTGTAAGTCCTTGTTTAATAGAATTTCTCACAAAAATCTTCAATATATTCAAAACAAAGCAGCCAGGATTTAAATTAGAACATATTAAACCCATTCTCCATTACTTTCACTGGCTTGCTAATACTGTATATACAGTATAACTGCTTTCATTACCTATTAATCAGTGGCGGTCCGTGCATGTCATGTCTGCTCCTTCAGTGACGTCATGTAAATACCAATTAGGCAGCAAACAAACCCAGAGTCTAGTAAACGAGCCCATTCTCATGCCCCCCCGCACGTCAACATATTGACGCTTTGGGCAGGGACCGATCAAGCATCCCCCGTGCGTCAAGTAAACAGTTGCCCGCATCAAATGTCATCATTAATAACTTTATACAATGACAATTTCATAATAAAATATAATTTTAAATGCATTTAGCTCACCAAAATCATGTTTATTTGTACACAAAATCAATCCTCCTTCCTTTCTGTATGAAGAGCTCAATAACTCTGTCATATAATTTGTCCATGCGTTTTAATTCCTGCAGTAAATTCTTTTCGATCGACATCGAGGCTAACGCTGAAAGTCGAGCTTGTTCCYTTGTATTTCTGGCATAAGTTTTAATTCTCTTTAGGGCAGAGCATGTCCGCTCCACAGAAGCAGTGGACACAGGAATGGTCACCGCTAAACATGCCAGGGTGTACAGCTGTGCCTTGCTCTCATTCAGTTTTCTGCTGAAGGAAACAAAAYAGATCGGTGGGGCTTTTTCCTTCAAAGTCAGTCATGGCATACATGTTGGTCAGCTCTGTTTTCAGTRGGGACAGATCAAATAGTGATCCATGGCTGTGCGTTAAGTTGGAGAAGGCTATATGCAGAAATTTATTTCCGGTGGGCCTGATATTGCTGGGGATCTAATAGCGTGAGGAACAATAATRTTTCGTGGTCTTGAAATCTGTTTTGTATCTGACAAATAATATTGTCCAGAATGCTGCTGTGCAGTTGGTGGTAGTGTGTATGAGGATCTTGAGATAAGCCTCTTCATGCGCTCGAAGAGCCTGCGGTGCACACAGCGGCCTCGAAGATTACCACAAATTTGCCCCTCTCTTTCTCAACAGTGTCGCAAAACTCTTTCACACTTGTCGGACAAAACTGTACATCCAATGTTTTGCTCTGCAGTATTGAAAAGAGAACGTCTGAATACTCAAAAATGGAATAAAAAGTATGAAGTAAAAAACAGAACTCAAAATCATCCAGACGCACCTTAAATCCATCTGCACAGCGCACAGCATCTTCATCATACACATCATGATGCTCCAATATGTGATCAAACAGCTCCTTCAGGGCATCTCTCTTCTCAAAGACAGTATTGACCACTCTGGACGTGTACTGCCATCTCGTTGGTGCCACTCGAGGAAGGCGCTGCTGGCAAATTTCATCCAGCAGCTTGGTACGCTGAGGTGATCTGGAGAAAAATGCAGCAAGCCCATTAAGGTGGGCAAACAAATCTTGCATTCTTTAAACTTTGATGCCCCTTGAGTCAGAACTAAATTTAGTCTATGTGCAAAGCAGTGTATAAATAAGGCCATAGGTGCTCTCTCCTTAACTTTGGCCTGCACCTCCATTTAATCCAGATGCTATAACTGCTGCATCAACAAAGCACTGTGCRACAACTTTATCCAGTCATTCATTTTCCTCCAAAAAAACGAARGATGAGACCAGCTACAGTATATCATCTGCTCGCTTGCCACCAGTAACATCTTCAAATCTGATGAAGCGCTCCTTGACTCCATTGTCCGTCACATTACTCAGAACCAGTGCCAGCTGTGCTGCATTACTCACATCTGTTGTTTCATCCACCATAACAGTGACAAATGGTGCTTTTAAGATTTCCCATTTTATTTCCTCTCCCATCACCTCAGCAATAGCAGTGATCAGGTCGTTTTGTATCTTCGCTGATGTCCCACTAAAAACTTTGTTAGTGGAGAGGTGATAATGTAAATCCAGGTTGTGTTCTGCGATAAAAGAAATCAGCTCCAAATAGTTTCCTCTGTTTCTGGAACCAGCGCTCTTATCGTGTCCCCTGAATGAAAGTTCTTGTTTGCCCAAAAATATGATACAGTTTATGAGAGTTTTTATTATCTCCCTATTTTTTTTTTTTTTTTTTTCTTTTTCGTTGTGGAGTTCTTTTTCTCTGCAAACTTGTTCATTCAGCTGTAGATCCACTCTCATCTCCCCAAATAAATTGGAAAGCACGGTTGCTTGAAGGTATCCAGCAGTGCTTTGGTGTCTCGCTGCGGCCTTGGTCAGACAACTCAAATTTGCAAATCCAGTATGGTTCCAAGCACCAAGCCGATCTTTTGCAAATAAAACACAATCCCAGCAAAAAAGTTTGCAGTGTGCTTCTGAATCTGTGAGCCATGGGTAACGCTCGTAGTTGCTGAATTGAAAGTGGTGGACTGATTTTTTTCCTGGCTGTGACAAGTTTGCTAGCTTCGGGGTCGCCCGACCATTCTTAACGATGTCCAGCTTTTCCTGAAAAGACCGTCTTGAAAATGGGTTTTTCAGTAAATCTGCAACCAAATGTAATTCTTCTACTCCTTCAGCCATAATAATTGTATTTGTTTTTTTTTTTTTTTTGCAATTTACTAGCACAAATACTTGTTCGCTACAGATGCACCTGCTAGCTCTGAGACTACCCGACAACCTCTGACCATCCAATCAAAGCACATAAAAATGCAGACATAATTGTTAAGCCAGCTAGATGGCTATGACAACGCCAACTTGAAATTGGCTAACAAAACCGTTTCACTGCCATTTAGTTTATGCCATGGGTGCCTGCAGTACTGATTCAGAAGGCCTTGGCAGATCTGTCTGACCCTACCAGCATTGTGGCTGAAATCTGATTGGTTAAAAGCGCCAACATATTATGCAGAGCTAGAAGCAACCCAGCGAAGGAAAAATATACAATAGGAAAATAAGATACATTTTAATGGTTTTAAAATAAAGATTAAATATTTCTAAAATATAATTATATATATTAAAACACTAAATTAGTGATTTTGATATTGTTTAGGCCAGTAGAGAAGGCTTTGCTGGCCCTGATGGCACACCACTGCTGTTAATACATTAACGGAACTTCATCAAAATAATTCAAAGTCCTACTTATTATGACCATGGAAGATCAAGCATTTTGTCTAGCAGCATTGCACCTTTAGAGCCCCCTCCTTGATTATCTGAGGGTTCCAAAATCACTGGTTGAATAAAAAAAATGCCTAAAGACTTATATTTTTAAACAAGTCTATTCTGGCTCTGTCTGACAGTATTTCTAAATTTCAATGTTTTTAAAGGGTTTTAAAAGGCTTTTCCCAGCCCTGGGTGTTGCCTTCATTTATGTTCTTTTGTTTATGATGATAATAATTTTATGAAATTCTGAGAGATTTGCTATGTTGTAGCACATCGTGATTTTTGGTAATAAAGGTGGGTGACTGACAAAAAATTGTGTTAATAACAATATTGTTGTTATATGTTCTAATTTAGTTACAGCAAGAAAAAAAATGGGGAGGGGAAAACCCTTAAAGATTCTACTGATATTAGCAGGTGAGTAAATTAGTTATGAAAAGTGTATATTTAAAGAACTAAGAAATAAATGAATATGTTGTAAAAAAAATCTACAGCTACAGCAACATTGATGAAGGAAGGGCAAGTTGTTACACTTGCCCTGGAAACAACTACAGCTGCTCCAACCACAACTACAGCTGCTACAAGAACAACTACAGCTGCACCAACAACAACTACAGCAGCTCCAACAACAACCACAGCTGCTCCAATCACAACTACAGCTGCTCCAACAACAAATACAGCTGCTCTAACAACAATCACAGCTGATCCAACAACAACCACAACGGCTCCAACCACAACTACAGCTGCTAAAACAACGATCACAGCTGCTCCAACAACAACCACAGCTGCTCCAACCACAACTACAGCTGTTCCAACCACACCTTCAGCTACTCCAACAACAACCACAGCTGCTCCAACCACAACTACAGCTGTTCCAACCACAACCACAGCTGCTATAACCACAGATACAGCTGCTCCAACAACAACTACAGCTGCTCCAACTACAACCACTGCTGCTCCAACCACAACCAGAGTTGCTATAAACACAACTACAGCTGCTCCAACTACAACCACAGCTTCAGTAACCACAGCTGCAGCTTCACCAACCACAACCACAGCTGCTCCAACAACAACCACAGCTACTCCAACAACAACCACAGCTACTCCAACAACAACCACAGCTGCTCCAACCACAACCACAGCTGTTCCAACCACAACCACAGCTGTTCCAAGCACATCTTCAGCTATTCCAACAACAACCACAGCTGCTCCAACCACAACTATAGCTGTTCCAACCACAACCACGGCTGCTATAACCACAACTACAGCTGCTCCAACAACAACTACAGCTGTTCCAACCACAACCAATGCTGCAATAACCACAACTACAGCTGCTCTAACAACAACTACAGCTGCTCCAACCACAACCACAGCTGCTATAACCAAAACTACAGCTGCTCCAACTACAACCACAGCTGCTCCAACTACAACCACAGCTGCTCCAACAACAACTACAGCTGCTCCAACAACAACTACAGCTGCTCCAAC
>NW_013952871.1:58767-60256 GCF_001266775.1 Austrofundulus limnaeus
GCTGCTCCAACAACAACCACAGCTGCTCCAACAACAACCACAGCTGCTCCAACAACAACCACAGCTGCTCCAACAACAACCACAGCTGCTCCAACAACAACCACAGCTGCTCCAACAACAACTACAGCTGCTCCAACAACCTCAGCTGCTCCAACCACAACTACAGCTGCTCCAAGGACAACTACAGCTGCTCCAACAACAACCACAGCTGCTCCAACAACAACTACAGCTGCTCCAACAACAACTACAGCTGCTCCAACAACAACCACAGCTGCTCCAACAACAACTACAGCTGCTCCAACAACAACTACAGCTGCTCCAACAACAACCACAGCTGCTCCAACAACAACCACAGCTGCTCCAACAACAACCACAGCTGCTCCAACAACAACTACAACTTCTCCAACAACAACCACAGCTGCTCCAACAACAACCACAGCTGCTCCAACCACAGCTGTACCAACAACAACCACAGCAGCTCCGACAACAAACATAGCTGCTCCAACCACAACTACAGCTATTCCAAAAACAACTACAGCTGCTACAACAACAACCAAAACTGCTCCAACCACAACTACAACTTCTCAAACAACGACCACAGCTGCTCCAACCACAACTATTGGTGCTCTAACAGCAACCACAGCTGTTCCAACCACAACTACAGCTGCTCAAACAACGATCACCGCTGCTCCAACAACAACCACACCTGCTCCAACCACAACCACTGCTGCTCCAACCACAATAACAGCTGCTCCAACGACAACCACAGCCAATCCAAAATCAACCACAGCTGCTCCAACAACATTTACAGCTGCTCCAACCATAACTACAGCTGCTCATACCACATCCACAGCTGTTTCAACCACATCTTCAGCTGCTCCAACCACGGCCACAGCAGTTTCAACAACAACCAATGCTGTTCCCACCACAAATACAGCTGCTCCAACAACAAGCACAGCTGCTCCAATAACAACTACAGCAGTTCCAACCACAACCACAGCTACTGCAACCACAACTACAGCTGTTCCAACCACAACCACAGTTGCAATAACAACGACTACAGTTGCTCCAATTACAACTAAAGGTAATCCAACTACAACCACATCTGCTCCAAAAACAACCACAGCTGCTCTACCCAAAACAACAGCTGCTATAACTAGAACTACAGCTGCTCCAACTAGAACTACAGCTGCTCCAACTAGAACTACAGCTGCTCCAACTACAACCACAGCTGCTATAACAACTACAGCTGCTCCAACAACAACCACATCTGCTCCAAAAGCTACATCTCATCCAAACACAACTAACACTGCTCCAACCACAACCTCAGCTGCTCCAACCACAACCACAGTTGCAATAACCTCAACTACAGCAGCTCGAACAACCACAGCTGCTCCAACAACAACTATAGGTGCTCCAACAACAAACACAGCTGTTCCAACCACAACTACAGCTGTTCCAACCACAACTACAGCTGTTCCAACCACAA
>NW_013952871.1:62442-76746 GCF_001266775.1 Austrofundulus limnaeus
TCTTTAGAAGATCTTCTTAAAACGCTTCGATTTGGGACATTGCAGCAAATGGATGATTTCAATTTATTATAGAAAGAAAAAAGAAGAAACAAAAATAGAGCATTTTTTTCCAAAAACACACATTGTAAGCAGACGACACTACACCTGTTGCCTGTTGACCTTTCCAGAAGTGGAAGATAATCGTTTTGTAAAGTTAATTAGCCTAGCTAGTCCAGCATTAATAAATGTCATTTGTTCTTACCTGTTATAGGTTAAACAAAGGTGAATAGTTAGATTTTTTTATGTATGCTATAATGTTATTTTGTTGAAAGTTAAGTAAAATCATATAACATAAAATGTTAAAATTTCCAATAGAAAAGAATCGGTAATTAAAAATTTGAGTTCAATTTACAGCATATAGATTTCTATGTAAATATGTTCTGGTTTGCTTTGGCGTCCATGCACAAATGTAGAAATAAACATATTAAAGGCAAGGTTTGGTGGATGAATGGTATTCCAGAAAACMAATTAATTATGTATGACTGGTGTTGATTGGGAAGGTGTTTGTTTAACAGTGTTTATTGTTGTTTATCCTTCAGTTCAAACAATTCAATTTTATTTTAATGCAAACTATTCGTCCATGGGCAATTACAAAAGTGACTACTCCATGTAAAAGCCCAAAATACACAAAAATGGCTTGGGTTGAAATCATTTGCTGAAAACTTGACCTACCCTCAAAAGTTCAAAAATCTCATCTACACCCCCGATGAAGTTTAAACCTTTTTTTTTTTTGTCTCCTATAGCTTGAGCTACGCTACAGAAACAGATTTTCTTCACTTCATTCCTTTGGACCATTTGCATTTGGGTACTTTTTTACCAAAGATCTGAAGATTTTTCAGTAATCTGTAGTATATTTTAAAACTTATTTATTTTGCAGGAGAGGGTCAGTCATCAACAATGTGAGCCTTGGATTTACACCCACATCAGTCCCTACTGACACTGAAATTGTAGCGGTGTTGCTGGAGGCGGCTTCAAACATCACAGAATTYACCATTGACAGTAATTCACTTGCTGTGGATGGCAGATGTAAGTAGAAAAGTGCACAGGTATAAAAAAGTTTCAGGAATGTAAAATAATGCTCACAAATGTACAGAAAGGTGAGGTCAATAGGATAACTCTTCAAGATAAAAAATGTGCTGGCCTTTCATCATTTGTGATAAATAATTATAAAATGTCAATAAGAGTTTGCAAATATCACACAATTGTACWTGTGACAAGCTCTAATTACCATGTAAACTGTAAGTTTTATCCACTGCAAATTTGGACTATAAAAGGCAATTAATACATGTTTGTTTTGGCAGATATGATTATGTCAACAGTTGCTCCAACGATAGCTGTTCCAACTACTACAGCTGTGCCAACCACAACTACATCTCATCCAACCACAACAACAGCTGCCCCAACAACAAACAATGCTGCAATAACCACAACTTCAGCTGCCCCAACAACAACCACAGCTGCTCCAACAACAACCACAGCTGCAATAACCACAACTAAAGCTGATATAACCAAAACTACAGCTGCNACAGCTGCCCCAACAACAACCACAGCTGCTCCAACAACATCCACAGCTGCTGCAACAACAACCACAGCTGCTCCAACAACATCCACAGCTGCAATAACCACAACTAAAGCTGCAATAACCAAAACTACAGCTGCTCCAGCAACAACCACAGCTGCTGCAACCACCAACACAAATGCTCCAACAACAACAGCTGCTCCAACCACACCCACATCTGCAATAACCACAACTACAGCTGCTCCAACAACAACAGCTGCAATAACATCAACTACTGCTGCCCCAACAACAACAGCAGCTGCTCCAACAACAACCTCAGCTGCTCCAACTACAACCAAAGCTGCTCCAACCACTAATACAGTTTCTTCAACCACAGCTACAGTAGCACCAACAACAACCACAGCTGCTCCAACCAAAACTACAGCTGTTCCAACCACAACCACAGCGACTATTACCGCAACTACAACTTCTCCAACCACRACTACAGCTGTTCAAACCACAACCAATGCTGCAATAACCACAACTACAGCTGCTATAACAACAACTACAGCTATTCCAACAACACCCTCAGCTTCTCCAACTACAACCACAGCTTCTCCAACTACAACCACAGCTTCTCCAACTACAACCACAGCTGCTCCAACCACAACCAATGCTGCAATAACCACAACTACAGCTGCTATAACAACAACTACAGCTGCTCCAACAACAACCTCAGCTTCTCCAACAACATCCACAGCTGCTCCAACAACAACCACAGCTGCTCAAACCACAACCACAGCTGCAATAACCACAACTACAGCTGTTCCAACCACAACTACAGCTGCTCCAACGACAACCACAGCTGCAATAACTACAACTACAGCTGCCCCAACAACAGCACCTGCTCCACGAACAACCTCAGCTGCTCCAACTACAACCACAGCTGCTCCAACCACAACCAATGCTGCAATAACCACAACTACAGCTGTTATAACAACAACTACAGCTTATCCAACAACAACCTCAGCTTCTCCAACAACATCCACAGCTGCAATAACTACAACAACAGCTGCTCCASGAACAACCTCAGCTGCTCAATCCACAACTACAGCTGTTCCAACTACAACCACAGCTTCTTTAACCACAACTACAGCTGCTCCAACAACAACCACAGCTGCTCCAAAAGCTACATCTCCTCCAACCACAACTACATCTCCTCCAACCACAACTACAGCTGCTCCAACCACAACCTCAGCTGCAATAACTACAACTACAGCTGCCCCAACAACAGCACCTGCTCCACGAACAACCTCAGCTGCTCCAACGACAACCACAGCTTCTCCAACTACAACCACAGCTGCTCCAACCACAACCAATGCTGCAATAACCACAACTACAGCTGCTCCAACAACAACCACAGCTGCTCCAAAAGCTACATCTCCTCCAACCACAACTACATCTCCTCCAACCACAACTACAGCTGCTCCAAAAACAACTACAGCCGCTCCAACCACAAACTCAGCTGCTCCAAAAACAACCACAGCTGCTCCAACAACAACCACAGCTGCTCCAAAAGCTACATCTCCTCTAACCACAACTACATCTCCTCCAACCACAACTACAGCTGCTCCAACCATAACCTCAGCTGCTCCAACAACAACCATAGCTGCTACAACCACAATTACAGCTGCTCCAACCACAACCACAGCTGCTCCAAAAGCTACATCTCCTACAACCACAACTAGAGCTGCTCCAACCACATCTTCAATTGCTCCAACAACAACCGCAGCTGCTCCAACCACAACCACCGCTGCTCCACCCACAACTGGAGCTGCTCCAACCACAACTGGAGCTGCTCCAACCACGAACACCGTTGCTTTAACCACAACTGCAGTAGCTCCAACAACAAGCAAAGCTGCTCCTACCACAACTACAGCTGTTCCAACCACAACAAATTCTGCAATAACCACAACTACAGCTGCTCTAACAACAACCACAGCTGCTCCAACAAACACAGCTGCTCCAACAACAACTACAGCTGCTCCAACCACAACTACAGCTCCTCCAACCTCAACCACAGCTGCAATAACCACAACTACAGCTGCTGTAACCACAACTAAAGCTGCTGCAACCACAACCACAGCTGCACCAACCACAACAACAGCTGCAATAACCACAACTACAGCTGCCCCAACAACAACAGCAGCTGCTTCAACAACAACCTCAGCTGCTCCAACAACTACCATAGCTGCTCCGACCACAACAACAGGTTCTTCAACCACAACTACAGCTGGTCAAACCACAACCACAGCTGCTCCAAAAGCTACATCTCCTCCAACCACAACTGCATCTCCTCCAACCACAACTACAGCTGCTACAACAACTACAGCTGCTCCAACCACAACCACAACTTCAGTAACCACAACTGCAGCTTCTCCAACCACAACCACAGCTGCTCCAACAACAAGCACAGCTTCTCCATCAACAACCACAGCTTCTCGAACCACATCTTCAGCTGCTCAAACAACAACCACAGCTGCTCCAACCACAACTACAGCAGTTACAACCACAACCACAGCTGCAATCACCAAAACTACTGCTGCTCCATTAATATCTACAGCTGCTCCAGCAACAACCACAGCTGCTCCAACCACAACCACAAATGCTCCAACAACCACTGCTGCTCCAACCACAACAACAGCTACTCCAACCACAACCACAGCTGCAATAACCACAACTACAGCTGCTCCAACCACAACCACAGCTGCAATAACCACAACTACAGCTGCTCCAACCACAACAGCAGCTGCTCCAACAACAACCTCAGCTGCTCCAACAACAACCAAAGCCTCTCCAACCACTACTACAGCTGTTATAACCACAACTACAGCTGCTCCAACCACAACTGGAGCTGCTCCAACCACGAACACATTTGCTATAACCACAACTGCAGTAGCTCCAACCACAACCACAACCACAGCTGCTATAACCACAACCACAACTGCTCCAACCAGAACTACAGCTGTTCCAACTAYAACCACAGCTGCTATAACCACAACCACAGCTGCTCCAACCACAACTACAGCAGTTCAAACCACAACCACAGCTGCTTTAACAACAACTACTGATTCTCCAACTACAAACACAGCTACTGCAACTACAACTACAGCTGTTCCAACCAGAACCTCTGCTGCAATAACCACGACTACAGCTGCTCCAACAACAACTACAGCTGCTCCAACTACAACCACTGCTGCTCCAACCACAACCACAGCTGCTATCACCACAACTACAGCTGCTCCAACTACAACCACAGCTTCAGTAACCACAACTGCAGCTTCTCAAACCACAACCACAGCTGCTCCAACAACAAGCAAGGCTTCTCCAACAACAACCACAGCTGCTCCAACCAGAACCACAGCTGCTCCAACCACAACTATAGCTGTTCGAACCACAACCACAGCTGTTCCAACCACAACCAATGCTACAATAACCACAACTACAGCATCTCTAACAACGACTACAGCTGCTCCAACAAAAACCTCAGCTGCTCCAACTACATCCACGGCTGCTCCAACAACAACCACAGCTGCTCCAACCACAACCACAGCTAGTCCAACAACAACCACAGCTGCTCCAACCACAACCACAGCTGCAATAACCACAACTTCAGCTACCCCAACAACAGCAGCTGCTCAAACGACCACCTCAGCTGCTCCATCAACAACTGCAGCTTCTCCAACCACAAGTAAAGCTTTTCCAACAACAACAAGAGCTGCTCCAACCACAACTACAGCTGCTCAAACAACACCCAAAGCTGCAATAACCACAACTACAGCTGCCCCAACAAAATCCACAACTGCTCCAACAACATCCACAGCTATTCCAACCACAACCACAGCTGCAGTAACCACAACTACAGCTGCTCAAACAACAACCACAGCTGTTCCAACCACAACCACAAATGCTCCAACAACCACAGCTGCTCCAACAACAACAACAGCTGTTCCAACCACAACCACAGCTGCTCCAACCACAANCCACAGCTGCTCCAACAACAAGCACAGCTGCTCCAACAACCACCACAACTGCTTCGACAACAACCACGGCTGTACCTACAACAACCACGGCTGTACCTACAACAACCACAGCTGCTCCAACAACAACCAGTGTTGCTCCAACAACAACCACAGCTGCTACATCAAAAACCACAGCTGCTCCAACAACCACCACGACTGCTACATCAATAACAACAGCTGCCCATTCAACAATAACAGCTGCTTCTACAACAGCCGCAGTGAATCCAAAATCAACTACAGTTACTCCCACAACAACCCCTTCTGCTCCTACAACAACTACAGCTGCTCCAACAGCAACCACAGCTGCCACAACAACCACAACTTCTGCAAGCACAACCACCACAACTGCTTCTACAAAAACCACAGTGTCTCCAACAACCATAGCTCCAAAAACAACTACAAGTGCCTCAACAACAACCGCACCTATTCATACAACAACCACCAATGCTCCTACAACTACCACTGCTGCCAGAACAACTACTACAACTGCCCCAACAACAACCACAGCTTCTCCAACAACATCCACAGCTGCTACATCAACAACCACAACTGCTTCTACCACAACCACAGATGCTCCTACAACAATCACAGCTACACCAAAATCAATCACAGTCACTCCCAGAACAACCCCTTCTGCTTCTACAACAACCACGGCTGCTCCAACAACAACCACGGCTGCCCCAACAAAAACCACTTCTGCTCCTACAACAATTACATCTGCTCCTACGACAACCACAACTGCTCCTACGACTACCAAAGCTGCCAGAACAACAGCCATAGCTGTTTCACCAACAACCAGAGCTTCTTCAACAATAATGACACCTGCCCCAACAACAACCACTTCTGCTCCTATGACAACCACAGTTGCTTCAACAACAACCACAGCTGCACCAACAACAACCATTTCTGCTCCTACAACAACAACAACCGCTGCTCTTACGACAAACACAGCTCCTCCAAAAACAACTACAGCTGCCCCACCAACAACCACAGCTGCTGCAACAACAACCAAGGCTGCACCAAGAACAACCACAGCTCCTACAATGACACCCACAGCTGGTCCAACAGCAACCACAGTTGCCACCACAAACACCACAGCTCTTTCATCAACAACCACAGTTGTTTCTACCACAACCACAGCTTCTCCAAAGACAACCAATTCTGCTCCTACAACAACTACAGCTGCTCCAGCAGTAACCACAGCTGCTCTTACGACAACCACAGCTGCCACAACATCCACCACCACTGCTACATCAACAACCACAGCTGCTTCTGCAATAACCATGGCTACTCCAACATCAACCACATCTGCTCCAACAACAACCACTGCTGCTCCTATAACAACCACAGCTTCTCCAAAACTATCCACAGCTACTCCTATGACAACCACAGCTGCGGAAACAACAACCACAGCTGCACCAACCACCACAACCGCTGCTACATCAACAATCACAGCTTCTTCTACAACATCCACTGCTTCTCCAACTACAACTGCAGGTGCCCCAACAACAACCACAGCTACCCCAACATCAACCACAGCCGCACCAACATCAACCACAGCCGCACCAACATCAACCACAGCCGCACCAACAACAACCACAGCTGCTCCTACAACAACCACAACTACTCTTACAACAACCACAACTACTCCTACAACAACCACAGCTACTTCAACATCAACCACAACGGCACCAACAACAACCACAGCTGCTCCTACAAAAACAACAACTACTCCTACAACAACCMCAACTTCTATAACAACCACAGCTACTTCAACATCAACCACAGCTGCTCCAACAACCAAAACAGCTGCACCTACAACAACCACAGCTGCTCCATCAACAACCATAGCTATCCCAACAATCAAAACAGCTGCAACATCAACAACCACACGTACTCCAGCCACCCTCATATCTGCTTCAACAGCATCTGCTCCAAATGCTACTACAACTACTAAATCTTCAACAACAACAATAACCACACCTGCTCCAACAACCCCCATGTCTGCTTCAACTGCATCCACAGCTGTTCCAAATACTGCTACAACTATTACTAAAGCTTCAACAACACCAACAACCACACCTACTTCAACAACCCTCACATCTGCTTCAACAACATCTGCAGCTGCTCCAAATACTACTACAACTACTAAAGCTTCAACAACAACCCCAACATCTGCTTCAACAGCATCCCCAGCTACTTCAAAAACTACTGCAACCACTACTAAAACGGCTGCAACAACAATCACATCAGTTCAAACAGCCACATCTGCCTCAACAAAAACCACCACTAGTTCATCATCATCCTCTTCATCTGTAGTCTATCACAAAACAAGTGTCGTTTTTGCCATATTGGCAGTTGTTACAGTAGTTATTTTGAATTAAGCCCTTAAGTGAAAATGTCCGCTCGAGTCTGCAAAAATCATAAACCCAAAAGTTCTTCACTATTTATTAATTTTTATATGTATTTTATTGGCCTTGAATACTCTGACAGTTTTTAATGTGATGCAAGTATAAACTGTTAACCATGCTGTGCAATGTCAACTTTTCATATTTTTTCACAATCTAAAGCAAGCGCAAAACTCTTTCAAAATATTCTAATACTGTATATACACAGAGATAAATAAAATCATGTTTATGTAACAAAACCTTGTAGATTGCATGTGCTATAAGATGTCATTGTTTTGCATGTTTGATTTTTTAAATTTTATTTAACTTATATCAAGTAATTACTTTTCATTTAATATTTATTTGTCTTTTGCAACATTGTATAGTATGAGACTGGTTTTCCAATAGTTGTGATTGTTTTGTAACCTTCATCTATTTTCAAAAGTCTTTGTATCAAATCCAAATCACTTTGATTCAGTGTGATTTTATGTGTGAAATTAATAGAGTGGTTCATATCTGAGTGTGGACACTTAATAAATACATCACAATTCAAATTAAAATTGTCGTATAAATTTTACTGCCATTACACAAACCACAATAAATTCAATTCTATTTCAACAATTTCTTTAATGTAAATAAATAAATAAATAAATAAATAATCATTTTTCTTTGCTTTTCTGATTTACTATTTTAAATTTACTGGTACTATGGATGGACTGTTACCTTAGCCACACCGTCTAAGGATAATTTGGATAAGATGTTATGTAAATAACATGTTATTGCAAATAAGGAATAACAACTGTGATTCTGAACTATGTCAAAGAGTGCAATTTCAAAGAGTTTACTCAATTACTTGTTCAGATAAATTGCTATGCATTTCTGAAATGCTGGTAAGCACTTGTTGTAAACCAAAAACTTTTTTTTCCTGCAAAACGTTACTCAAATCTTAGCATGAATATGTACCAGTAGCCTACATCTAAATTGTCCGACTTCCTGATCCCAACTGTCTATTACATAGACATGACCTTGGGGTCATACACTGCACTTCAGATGTCAAACTTATTAAAAGTTGAAAAAGAAAAGAAAAAATAAAATTAACTAACAAACAGAAAATAAGTGTTACTATATGCAAATCTTTATGAGCCTCAGTAAGCAGTGCAAATGTTCAGTCCATTAACAGGCTTATCATAAAAAGACYGAACAAGTATGGGTTGTTTGGAAGGGTTCCAGGGGAAAATATTTTCTATTTTCAAACATTTTGGCAGCATGACTTGACATGGCATTGATCTAAAAGGACACAGATTTACCAACCTGTCTGTAGTGAATTCTACAAGGATTTTTAACTCCATCTTATCACAAGACTGAGTAACACAAACAGCACTGTGTAACAAGATAATTGCTGTTTTTAACAATGTAAATCAAACCATTATTATCTGTTTTTTACTGCTGCAAAATTAACCATGCAGTGTTTTAATTGAATTAAAATAAAATAATTTTCATTAAATTGAAAAAAGTGAATGTATATTTTTTTATTAAAGTGAAATAAATTGAAGTATTTTAGGCTATATAGTCATCATACTTTAACTGTGTTTAGTTACCATCAATCAAAGCTAATATATTATTTTCAGTTAATTTACAAAATTTGATGAAGCACAAATAAATAAATAAACAACTAAACAAATAAATAAATAAATAAATAAAATTTTAATGTTTGTAGAAACTGTTAATGCAGATCTAGTCAAAATAATAGCAAATATTTAACAACCTACACTAGTTTAATTCATAATGATAGCATATGAATCATCATGATCATATAAGCACTAYACTTGTTTATTCAATAAAAGCTTGAACAGGTAAAAATAATACAAATGGACTGGACAATGTTCTGTTAAAACTTGTTTTTTGTATTCTTTTAATTATATTTTTGCCACTGACTCACAGGGCAGGGCTGGGCGAATCATTAGTATGGTCTAAGTTATAMATTTTAAGCCATATAGTGTATTTCAGCAAAAACCTTTATAATTGGTATATGTGTGAATAAAGCACCGTTTAAGATACTAAGTTTTAAAAACAGCAATGTTCATATTGTCTTGAGAATGTGGTTTTCCTTAATCTTATTTTTTTGCTTGAGTAAATACATTTACCTATCAGCTTAAGTGCCAAGCTAAATGTCTCCATCCTTTAGCTTGTTTTTTGTCATTCACTTGTGTCGTGCTGGGTGTCACCCTTTCTTTCACTGGCATTTGCGAAGCCAACTACTTAAACATCTATAATAAAAGTGGAAAAACAGATAAAGCCATACATTTCATTTATAGTTCCTGTCAGTTATCTAACATGCTTCATATTATGTTTTACGTTGCACCCTGTCCTGCAGAGGGTGCTGTTATGATATTAAAAGTCAGATGAGGCCTTGAATTTCATTAGGTGCTTTGCATTACAGCTAAGGAGTCTGAAACAGGTAGGAAGCTATACAGTTTATCCAAAGTTGCATGTTTATAAGCACACTGTTTAAAGGAAGGACATGTAAAATTTGAACCGAACCTTATACGTAATATTTTTATCTGTTAATTTATTTTGTTTATCCTAGCTGCTGATATTTTTTTGTTGGTGGATTTAAAGCTGTCTTGGGTGATACTTTTTGTCTTGGTAATGACGCACGTGAAACTTTAAAATGATCCTTTTTATTACCTCAGTTAATATCTGTATGCCCAATGATTCATCAAGCACTTTAAAAATCATGATTAAGACCAATGATACGCAGGAACTGGTCTGAGTTAATATTATTTGTGTGGGCCGAAACAGAGGAAACAAGGTATGCAAGTCTGCACAAGCAGTGTGTATTTATGAAATGTGTACAACCTGGACAGGTTTCTGGATGATAACTTTTCATAKATTTATTTTAACAGCTTGAAAATTACATCCTTAAAGTTCTACAACCATTTTTAAAGGCTGATGTTTTTTTTTTCCACATCGCGAGAACAATAAACTGCGGGCACTCCAACTCTTTTATACTTTTACAAAACTAAAGTTTTAATCATCTAAAATTTACACTTTTCCTATTTAACTAAGATTTAAGTAGTATGGTGTTGTTAAATTCCGGTTTTTGCAGTGACCAGACAGTCTTTGTTACCAACATCCAGGGATACAATTCCAAAAATCCCTGATCTGTTTTTAACACAAAAAGCACTTTGGACCAAAGTACATAAACTCATACACTACATATACTATTTACATGAAAGCCACTAATGGACTAATTGAAATAAGCACTCTATCTAAAAGAAAACCAAACACTCACACAAAAAAATAAACATAAATGGATGCCACTCCCAGTTTTGTTTCATGGTGAACGTAACCTGTTTGCCTTGAACATGAGGCCTTTTAATTTGGCAAGGCTATTTCGAGCAGGCTTRGGTTACACTGACATATTTTTTTATAATTCTCCTAAAGTTAATGTACAAATCAACAWCTCCTCTCATTCTAATTCAAAAGCCACTCTTACGCCACTAACTTTCTCTAATGCAGTAGTTTGGGATCATTGCTCTTTTGCTTTGTATCAATGTGAACACCCGCTGAACCTGAGCTGTAGTAAGTCTTGTCATCAGATTCTGTTTTGATTTTTTTTTTCATGTATGTTTGATTTTATTTGAATTTTGACCGAATGTTGCCTTTGTTGGTCTTTGCCCTTCCATCTAACTAACCGGTTGAGGAAGAAAACTTTCTTCAGTGAATCTGATTTTCTTCCCTGAATCTAATTATCTTCGCTGAATCTGGTTTTTCAAGTCATTTTATTCATTTGTTTCCGCCCAACAAATAAAGTCAACAAGTACTCTCTAAGTGAAGGTGCTGGATGGTTCTCTGCTCAGCTCRTTGTTCTGTGTAAATGCACAATTTTACCAAGAAGGCTCAAGTGAACATGCACCTGTTGATTATTTTATCAGTGAAAAACAAAATCAAACATTTTCATTTAAAAAAAAGAACAAAAAAATTAGGCACTCCAGCTTTGCCGCTCGAGCCCCAGCAGGAGACATGAGTGCTGCGAGATGCTGAGAACTGAGGATCGGCTTAAAGAGAGACACTGATGTTGGGGAAAAGGCCGAAGGGGAGAGGTAGCCRGATCTTAGCTGAGGGTGAAGATGGGGTGGAGGTGGGTCGAAACTTGCCCTGGGGAGCGGTGAATCCTTGGATGCAGGGCCTTTTAGCGATGATCTCGGCAAGATGATTGGACGGGGTGAGGTGAGGATCAGACACTGATGAGCTGCAGCTGGGCRCTTAACTCAGCAGGYGGGAGAAGCAGGTGAGGCGGGGAGAGCAGTCTGAAATTATGCCTAGGCTTCATTTTCAACATTTATGACAACTTAGAAACCTTTAAAACCAGCCACCCATACTGTCCTGATACAGAGTGGAAATATCAAGGACCCAAATGCAGAAGAAAGTAGCTTTAACTAGTGATGAGAACTACAGAAGTTAGAAKAAACAGAATCAAGCTTGGCCAGGTTCATTTAAAAGCAGGTGAATGAGGGCATGGCAGTGAACAAAACCTGTAAAACACAATGCTTGTGACTAAGAGCAGCTATAATTATTAGGCAATTATAAAAAGATGAAGTGGTGAGAAGAAAGCGTCGTCCAAAAGAACAAGGAAGCAAAACCAGATAAAACATACCGTATCTGGAAGAAAAAACAACAACAACATCAAAAAGCAGCAAATGAAGTCAATTGCTAAAAAAACAAATAAACACATAACTGAGATAATAAAGTAAGAAGGTAATAATACATGTGGGACAAAAAAATCACAACACTTGAAAACAATAGTACAACTAGGAGAATATAGAAAAAAAYTTAATTTTCAGTCTTTTGGTTACGAACACAAGGAAGTAAWTTTTTAATTAAGAGGCACATTTTTYACTCAAGWAATAAAAACAACAAAGTTGAATGCATCTCTGTCACATTTATCTAATAAAGTAGAAAACAACAGTTTTTGAGCTTGTCTAAAACAATCCTGTGTAACATTATTTAATTTTATCAAGTTTGTTAGAAGGGGGGGCACAAGTCATAAATACACCGTTTCTGGATTTTCAAATGTTAAAAATCTTAAAAGAAGTTTTAAATATTGAGATTGTTTTTATGCTAGATATTTGTTTAGACTTCAAATGCTTTTCACAGTTCAACATTTTAAAGCAATACTGCACACGGCATCACAAACTGATGAATCCAGGGCGACATATTGGTTGAATATCTCAGAGAAGTGACAAGCGTCATTACGAAGTAAGCTCGTAACTAACGAAAAATGTTTGATGTAATTCGAGGAAACGTCAGCTTGATTGTTCATAAACATTGTCCGTAACTGACTCTGTAGAACAAAAAYAGAAAGATGCGACCAATCCAGCTGACACACCCTTTATTGTGGATCGGTACATCCTGCATTTCTCCTCAGTCTAACGTTATCTCAGGTTGTTTGCCTATAAAAGAGGACCTAACATCTGAGAACGTCAGAGTCACTCCAGAGAGCAGCACGMAAGCAGAGAAATTATCTGTAAGTACTTTGCCTGAAACTACATTGCATGTCTATATTTCTTCAGTTTAGAGTGGTGGAATATGTGTTTTGCACATGAACAGTTTTGTTCTTTTTATTATGCTTTATCTTTATCATATCTTTATTGGTAATCAGTTTTTTTATTGTTATGCTATTTTTTTTATTGAAAATCACAGAATGTTGATTTAAATTTATGTAGGTATATTAAACCTTCCCTGGTCTACTGGTGGAAAAAGTTAAACAGATTTTTTTTTAACTGAGCGCATTTAATGAAAATTAAGTGTTTCTCCAATTACCTACTTAAAGTTTATTTTTGGAGACAACATTAGAAGAAAATAACAATTAAACAAATTTGTTTTCTGTTTGTTATTAAACTACGAATGATTCTCAAACTTTTGATTGTTTGGTTTTTGACCTTTTTATGATTCCATTTGCAGGTACCAGAAAAAAAATATACATCATCACAATGCTCACCAAGATATTTGTTGTCCTCCTCCTGTTTGCTGGTAAGAACAAATTCAAATTTCTTCAGTGGTAAACAATAAATTTGAACTGAGCATGAAGATAAGTACTGTAAATACATTTTTATTGTGAAACAGCTTCTTCAAATGGACAGGGTGTAGCAACTACCACAGTGGCATCAACTACCACAACAACCACAGCTGCACCAACTACCACAACAACCACAACTGCACCAACTACCACAACAACCACAACTGCACCAACTACCACAACAACCACAACGGCACCAACTACCACAACTACCAC
>NW_013952871.1:79795-82257 GCF_001266775.1 Austrofundulus limnaeus
GGTGTGTCCTTATTTTCTACCTCCAATTGGAGTGATTCCATACCTTTTTCCTCAGAATTGAGTGATTCCATATACTTTTCCCTTGTGCTTGGTCAATAAAAGTAACATTCACTGATTTTCACAATGTTTTCTCTTCGTTTCTTTGAGTGTTTCAGAAAGCCAACAAGTTGCACTTTGGAATGACCTTATTATTGTWTCATGTTTTTGATCTGAGTTTGTTTTACAGAATGAAATGTCTGAATGAGTGCTCATCCAAGACTGTTGATTCCACACTTTTTTCCAGGGGTTGTACAAGGGATGCTTTGAAGCTATAAAACAAAAATAGCTAGATTTGTTAAAATAAATTAAGATTTGTGTCATTGACATAAATACACATGGACACAGTGATTCCAATAATTTCTTTTGTTGAAAACTCAGTTTTCTGGGGCGTTGTCCTGTTGTAGTTTTGAAAACACATTCTGTCCTAGTATGTGGGATTGTACCGATACCAACGTCTTGCCTAGACACACCCATAACTCACTATTAAGCTGTCATAATGTCAATCACATTGAAACACCTTTTAAAATCTCAAGTAACCAATTGAAACTAGACACATTTTTAAAATGCATATAAGTACATCAAAGTTAAAAAAAAAACAAATGTTGCATTGCATTGCATGGAGGGGCAGGATTGAAGTTTGTCCTGTGTGGCTTCCTCTTCTGGCTTACAGTCATCTGTCTGGCTAGGTAGGGCCGGTAGGGTTATGTAAACCAGTCCATAACAAAAGTCAAAGTGATTAAAGGTGAATTTTAAGGTATAGCAATGTCAGATCATACCATCTGCCACCGTTTGAGCCAAAGAAGTCAAATTAAGATGACCCCACTGAAGGGAGCAAATCATAAAAAACAAACAAACACACTGACAACMCACAAAGCATCAGAGAGAATGTCTTTTGGATAAATAAGACAAAAATTGAACTTTTWTTAAAAAGTCGCCAGTTTCATGAACACAGACGTAGAAATGATACATGCAAAGAAAAGAACAAATGGAGGAGGCTCTGGAGCTGGTTKACTGCATCTGGCACTGGGTGTCTATAACTGCCAGGTACAATGAAATTTTAATACTATCACAGTGTTATGGAACAAAATGTGTTGCCCCGATAGGAAACTCAGTCACAGTTGCAGGTCATGGGTTAGTCAAAAAAAAAAAAAAGATTGCAGTCTGGAGAAGTCACTCGTCAAACCTGAGACAGTTTAGTTATGAGGAGCGAAACAAAATACTTGTGGACAGGTGCTTAAATCTCAGAGACAATTGCAGACAAGACTTTGTTGTAGTGATTGTCTCCAGTGGTTGTGCAACAAAACATCAAGGGTATTCAGATTTTTCCAAGGCCAGTTTCAGTTCTGAATTGTTTACGTCTGTGACAACGGGCCAAGTCATGTGATCAACCAAAATTATAATGTGTAATATCTCATAAACTATAGCAGCACAAACAGCCGTTTCAATGGCACAAACCTGCTCAAACAAAGCACTATAAAATTTGACTAKTTTGGTTCATTTTTGGTTCATTTTGGAGCTACCGGGTGGGATGGTGACCCCTGAATGACCCTTACAAATAATCTTTAATATATAAAAACCATAGCAGCACAAACAACACTTTCAAGTGCACAAAYGCRCACAAACGAAGCACTAACCACTCATCCTATTTGCCTTTTTTTTCTGTGGTTCATTTTTTGGGAGGGGTTGGCTTCACTCAGCTAGACACACACGCRCAACTGCGCACAGGGGGCGGAGTAGCCACCTGATTTGTAAACAACATCAGCTACTGGAGCAGGTAATGTCAGTGTGATAAGATTGGGCTTTTGGAAAAAAAAAWTTTTCTTTGCAAAGAACTAGAACTAAGTCAAAATCACCCCACAGCACAGTTATTTTTCTCATAAAAAGTTAGCTTGCTGCTAGTCTTGTATCAACTAACTTTAGCAATCACTACATTTTAGTGATGACATTTATTCTATTCTGGCGGCCCGGGCCTCTGTTTCCATGCCTGGATCCACTCTGGTGGGTACCAGCGGGGCCTGTGAGTTCTTCGCTGCTGGCCCCAGGGGTTGCTGTGTGTGGTCGCTGGTGGGGCTCTTCTGGTTCTCTCCGGTGGTCCTCTTTGGGGGGTGGGTGGGCGGCCCTTCCGGCACGGATGTCTCTGGGTCTGCGCGCTTGGGGTCCCTCTCTGGGTTTTTGGCGCTGGTCTCCCTTATGTCGGCTTCCGGCTTTGCGGGCCGGGTCYGTGGTCCTCCACAGTCACTTTGAAACATTCCATTGGAGAGATCTTTTATATACAGTACATGCATACTCACAACCGCACATAAACAGGTGTTTACATCCTGGGTTTTCTATTCGGGCACTGACTGAATGTTATGTGCATATGTGTATGTATCGAAATACTGTATGTATATGTGTATGTGTGTATATACTGTATATATATATAT
>NW_013952871.1:83790-89011 GCF_001266775.1 Austrofundulus limnaeus
TGGATGGATGGATGGATGGATGTATTAATGTATATATATGAAAGTGTTTGGATATGTAGGTAGGTATGGTTATGTTTATGTGTATACAGTATGTATAAATTTATAAATGTATATGGGTATGGTTTTCAGCAAGGCTATGGTCATTATAATTATATAGATATGCATTTTTTGATGTGGTTTTGTTATCTTTGTTTTTGTAGGTGTGGAGCCAAGAAGTTGGTGTGCTGTCTTGTGTTTTCTCAACATATACAGTATTTCACATACTGTATTTTCTAATCTCTCTTTCACTCTTTCTCATTACATTTCGCTTTTTTCTTTCTCTTTCTTTTTCTCCTATTAAAAAAGCCACTGATGATGAAGAAGCTAAGATACTAATATTCAGAAATTCAGTTCTGCTTTCTACTGAAGTGGCAAAAAAAGATGTTCATTCTATTCTATTTTTTTAACCAGTTAAACGGTATTTTAATGCTAAGATTGAGTTCAAGTCCACTCTGATGATATTTATTGATTCCCTGGCCTGTTATTATTTGCATGCATAAAGTCACTGATTATTTATTTCTTTCATTTTGTCTACTAGCTTCATAATTTACTCGTCATTTTCTTGACTTTTTAAAGCTGATTGACTTCAGGTGGCAGTAAAAAACATAATGCTTAATCTATCTGTTGATGTAGGAGCTGGATACAGAGAGTCAGAGGCAGCAGAGTGTCAGGTTAGAGATGAAGATGATGAGCAGGTGTGAAGTAAATATTAAATGTTATTTTGAGTACATTATAATCAGCTGTATGAACTTAATGTAATAAATTACTGATCTAAAGATATAATCTACAGCATGCTTAACAATTTATTTTATTTTGACTGGTACATAAGTGATAGATTTATTTAAATTTAGCTTTTTATTTGTAGGAAGTGGTAGATATTAGTTTTCATAACTGGGATTTTACTGGTTAAAGAAAAGGTCAGCAAACAAATCTGTCTATCCATCCATCCAAACATCCACATATCAATCTTTTAAATAAATGTAAAAACTTCCTGTAAACTTGTTTGGGATAATTTGTCACATTAATTGAATTATCTGAGCCATAACTGATTCTAAAAACAGGACAATGCAACTAATGAAGAATCTGTCTCTAGTTATTAAATGTGGTGTTTATTTATGTAGGTAAAGGTATATTTAACAGCCTGTTAAAGTACACTAGAAATTAGGAAATTACCTCTGTTCAAAATACAATGTTTCTGATTAATCCCAAGATATAAAGGCACAATAAATTTTAAATGCTCATTTAAAAAGATTAGACCGCTCTCATTACTACCATGCAGCCCCAAAGAGATAATTGTAGTTCTGTAGTGCTTTTATTGTCTTTTCTTACCACGTTAAGCTCTTTATGTCAGAGCATATCCGCACACAGTCAGTACAAGCGGTGTTTTTCGTCATACTACACACAGACGCTAAAACAACACTGCCTCTCCCTGTTTGGATTTATGACGCTGATGAGGCATTTCATTTATTTATTTTGAAAAAGCATTGTTAATGCTGACTCATGTTGCATTAAAACATTTTTTGCAATTATGCTTGAGCCTACCAATGCAGTAAAAAAAATGTCCTCTTCCTCTTTGCAACTAACCTGTAATTTAAATGCCACTATTGCATTCCACTGATCCTCACGTACTTAGGGACTGTCTGCTCTTTTGTTCTGTACCTTCTCGCCGAGATATTTTAAATATGAGYTGGCCTTGACGTCTGGTTTTTTTTACTTATTTGTTATTGTGTTATTCATTGCTGCTGTTGTTTTTCATCTTTGCCCTCCCTTCAAACCTTAAGGTCAAGAACGATAGCTTTTCCTTTTATAAATCTGGTTTGTGAGAAGTGACGTTCTGTATTTTATTTTTTAATTTCCTTACAGTCARCATCAGTAATTATCTGTTAATGAGAATTCCTGATTTTCTTCATTGGTCAGTCATGCATCACAAAATTTGCTTTACCAGAAATTAATAGTAAATTCCTTCTCCATTTGTTTAAAACCAGAGCTTAGCTAAAAGCTAAACATAGCAAAAAGTTAGTTAAAATCTAAAAGTAGCATAATAAATGCTGAATGCTAAATAGGCATTCACCATATTTGTTTTTATTATTGTTTTTCATCTTTATTATTATTATATATATTATTATAAAAGACATAACCGCTGTGTTGCTACACATTGTTTTTAATCACTCACACAGAAAAAAATGTGGACTCTAATTCAGGAAACTAGCAGGTTTGAAGTGTAAAGATGAAATATTGGAACCGTGTGGACAATTCTGAAGTCAACATTCCGTTACCAGAAGGTGATGCATTGCTCAAATTATCCTAAGTAGATGACTGGCAGCAGGCGGAAACAGCAGCAGCTGGGATGAGGATCAGTGCCTCCAAATTCGAAATCATGGTCTTAAGCCGGAAACCGGTAGCATGTCACCTCCGGGTCGGGGAGGAGGTCCTGCCCCAAGTGGAAGAGTTTAAGTATCTCGGGGTCTTGTTCATGAATGAGGGAAGAATGGAGCGGGAGATTGAAAGATGGATTGGTGCTGCTTCTGTAGTGATGTGGGTGCTATACGGGTCTGTCGTGGTGAAGAGAGAGCTGAGCCAGAAGGCGAAGCTCTCGGTTTACCTGTCGGTTTACGTTCCTACCCTCATCTATGGTCACGAACTTTGGGTAGTGACTGAAAGAACGAGATTGTGGATACAAGCAGCCGGAATGAGTTTCCTTCGCAGGGTGTCTGGGCTCTCCCTTAGAGATAGGGTGAGAAGCTCAGTCATCCAGAAGGGACTCAGAGTGGAGCCGCTGCTCCTCCACGTCGAGAGGAGCCAGTTGAGATGGCTCGGGCATCTGGTTAGGATGCCTCCTGGACGCCTCCCTGGTGAGGTGTTCCAGGCATGCCCCACTGGGAGGAGGCCCAGGTGAAGACCCAGGACATGCTGGAGGGACTATGTTTCTCGGTTGGCCTGGGAACGCCTTGAGATTCCCCCGGAGGAGCTGACCCAAGTGGCCGGGGAGAGGGAAGTCTGGGTCTCTCAGCTTAGGCTGCTGCCCCACGACCCGACCCTGGATAAGCGGCAGAAAACAGACAGACAGACAGCAGCTGGAAACAATGCGTAACTTTCGATAAACTCCATAATAAAGAAGACATCTTTGACTCATATTTGTATCAGTGTAAATGTTTTTGTAAGTTTTATTATTATTATTTTTGTTTAGAATACAAAATATTTTTCTTAACATGATAATGCAATTAAAACACTTGTAAAACAATGACACAATCATAAATATTTGTTACTTTCAATATGGCAAATACAATATTTAAAGCATGTTCAAATTGGAGCACAAGRAAGATACAAATGTTCAGATTTTTAAATAGTAGATATGTTTAAAACTATAATCTACTCACGTCTTCATTAATTAGCAGTTTACCAAACAGGACAATCTAATGATTCTGTTAAAGACATGCTATCAAAATGTCATGCCGTCACGAAAGTAAAAAGGTGCAGTCACATGGTAGAAAAAATGTACACCTTATTGTTGTGAAATTCTCTAGAGATTTACTCATGAGAACAAAATTAGAATTTGACAAATAACAGGACAACACCCTTGAATGTTATTAGATCCATCCTAACTCCACCTTTTTTCTCTGTTTGACGTTTCTTTAAGCTGTCTATAAAATAGACTTGAAACCAGACAACACATTCACTGTAGAAAACATCGCACAAGCAAAGAAATCATCTGTAAGTACCTTTAAATATTGTGTTTAATGATAATACTTTTTTATTTAAATCAATTACATTTATCCTGTTTTAATACAAGATTTACTTCTAAATTAGACTCATGTTATTAATCATCAACCTTTTGTGTGAAATTTTTGTATTTGTTATTTGACTTTTTTGCAAGATTATGTGTTTTTGACTGACATTGATCTTGGTAATTGTATTTTAAATCTTCACTAGTTTATTGATAAAGTATATTTATGCTATTTAAAGTGACAGATAGTTGCCAATTTATTTAATCAGGAAACTGAGAATAAATATGTTTAATTAATGAAGTTCTTAGTTTTTCCTAAAATGCTTTTGAATGAAGGTTTCTTTTGTTTCAAAGGAAAGYCATTTGACAGAATTTTGATTAAATTGTACCACTGAAAGTGATTACACTGATTTAAATCTCAGGGTTCTTTTTTTCTTTTCTTATTTCTCAGCTTTATTTTAACTCTACTTTCAGATATCAGAGAAAAACACAGACTCACCATGATTGCAAAAATTTGTGTCATCCTACTTCTGTTTCCTGGTAAGATAATCAATACATTAAAATTCTCTCACAATGTTGGAAATTATATTTCAAATGAGAAAATTATTCTGACATTAATTTAAGTATATTTATATTTTTCACGTAAACAGCTTATGTGAAAGTACAGATTACAAGTACAGGTGCACCAACCACAACCAGCACAGCTGCACCAACCACAACTACAACAGCTGCAACAACCACAACAACCACAGCTGAAACAACCACAACCACCACAACTGCACCGACTACAACAACAACTACAGCTGCAACAACCACAACAACCACAGCTGCACCGACCACAACTACCACAACTGCACCAACCACAACAACTACAACTGCACCAACAACTACCACAGCTGCACCAACCACAACTACTACMACTGCACCAACCACAACTACCACAGCTGCACCAACCACAAGTACCACAACTGCACCAACCACAACTATTACAACCGCACCAACCACAACTACCACAGCTGCACCAACCACAAGTACCTCAACTGCTCCAACCACAACTACTACAACCGCACCAACCACAACAACTACAACAACTGCACCAACCACAACTACCACAGCTGCATCAACCACAACTACCACAACTGCACCAACAACAACTACAACTGCACCAACAACAACTACCACAGCTGCACTAACCACAACTACAACAACTGCATCAACCACAACTACCACAACTGCACCAACAACAACTACAACTGCACCAACCACAACAACAACAGCTGCACAAACCACATCAAGCACAGCTGCACCAACCACAACTACCACAACTGCACCAACCACAACAACTACAACTGCACCAACCACAACTACCACAGCTGCACCAACCACAACTACCACAACTGCACCAACCACAACAACTACAACTGCACCAACCACAACTACCACAGGTGCACCAACCAC